>NC_044031.1:753696066-753996066 GCF_901765095.1 Microcaecilia unicolor | reverse complement strand
GGGGAGTTTAAAAAAGGTTTGGACGGCTTCCTAAAGGAAAAGTCCATAGACCATTATTAAATGGACTTGGAGCAAATCCACTACTTCTGGGGTAAACAGTAGCGCTTTAGAAATGTTAAATGTTAAGTAGTAGTAAGCAATATAAAATGTTTTGTACTTTTTTGGGATTTTGCCAGTTATTTGTGACCTGGATTGGCCACTGTTGGAAACAGGATGCTGGGCTTGATGGACCTTTGGTCTTTCCCAGTATGGCAATACTTATGTACTTATGGGCTTGGGATTCTGAATGGAATCTTGCTACTCTTTGGGGTTCCACATGGAATGTTGCTACACTTTGAAATTCTGCATGGAATCTTGTTAGTCTTTAGAATTCTAGAATCTTGCTATTCTTTGGGGTTCTAAGTGGAATGTTGCTACTATTGGGTATTTGTGACCTGGATGCCCACTGTTGGAAACAGGATGCTAGGCTTGATGGACCTTTGGCCTTTCCCAGTATGGCAATACTTATGTACTTATAATACCAATTAAATCTAATTAGTGCCAATAATTGATGCTAGAAAGCCAATTATTGGCACTAATTAGCTTGTTATTCAATTAAATTGCATGTGTAAATTGGGTGCACATCCAAATATGCAGACACAATTGTTGATTACTTTTATGACGGGGAGTCTGGTTTAGCACGTTAAGTAGGTGACTAGTTGAGCACTATTTTATAAAGACAGTTGCACCTGCTCTCAAGCAGATTTAGATGTCTGTACCTAGATTATCCATATATGCGTATAGATTAGCGCTACTAGACATATACAGATTAGAGACAGTCCATGTTCAACAGAGCTTACGGTCTACTCAAGATAGAGAAAAAGAACAAATAAAAAATAAGGGAGTTTCATTTATTATTAGAACGAATAAAGCAATATGGGTATTAAACAGGCAAATAAGGGGTTAAGGGCCCTGCTTACTAAGCCACTCTGTAGGCGAGTTATCATTTTTAGTGCACACTAAAAATTAGCACACGTTAATGCTAGAGACACCCATACTAATATATGGGTGTCTCTAGTGTTAGCGAACACTAAAAACGCTAGCGCGCCTTGGTAAACGGGGCCCTAAGAGTTAAAAGCTTGGGTTTGAATAGGGACAGAGATGGAGCATCATTTGATGACTTTGGAAATCTAATCCAGGTATACAGCGCAGCAAGATAGAATAGAGTTAGGAATTAAATTTGCTGATGACACAAAGTTATTCAAAGTCGTTAAATCACGGGAGAATTGTGAAAAATTACAAGAGGACCTTACGAGACTGGGACACTGGGCATCTAAATGGCAGATGATGTTTAATGTGAGCAAGTGCAAAGTGATGCATGTGGGAAAGAGGAACCCGAATTATAGCTATGTCATACAAGGTTCCACGTTAGGAGTCACCGACCAAGAAAGGGATCTAGGTGTCGTCGTTGATGATAAGTTGAAACCTTCTTCTCAGTGTGCTGCTGCAGCTAAGAAAGCAAATAGAATGTTAGGTATTATTAGGAAAGGAATGGAAAACAAAAATGAGGATGTTATAATGCCTTCATATCGCTCCATGGTGCGACCGCACCTCAAATATTGTGTTAAATTCTGGTTGCCGCATCTCAAAAAAGATATAGTGGAATTAGAAAAGATGCAGAAAAGGGTGACGAAAATGATTAAGGGGATGGGATGACTTCCCTATGAGGAAAGGCTAAAGCGGCTAGGGCTCTTCAGCTTGGAGAAAAGGCAGCTGAGGGGAGATATGATAGAGGTCTATAAAATAATGAGTGGAGTTGAACGGGTAGATGTGAAGCGTCTGTTCACGCTTTCTAAAAATACCAGGACTAGGGGGCATGTGATGAAGCTACAATGTAGTACATTTAAAATGAATCAGAGAAAATTTTTCTTCACTCAACGTGTAATTAAACTCTGGAATTCGTTGCCAGAGAATGTGGTAAAGGCGGTTTTATTTATTTATTTATTTATTTATTGCATTTGTATCCCACATTTTCCCACCTATTTGCGGGTTCAGTGTGGCTTACAATACGTTGTATTGATGGAAGTACAATTTGTTACAACTCGATTATGGTTACATTGTGAGGAGTACAGTGAGATCAAAGTCTACGTATCGCAAGGGGAATAGAACCATGGAACAGAACAATGGAATAGTGGAAGAACAACGGATACTGATAGGATTACATAACAATAGCTAGAGAACGTTCGGTTAGCTTAGCAGAGCTTAAAAAAGGTTTGGGCGCCTTCCTAAAGGAAAAGTCCATAGACCGTTATTATATGGACTTGGGGAAAATCCATTATTTCTGAGATAAGCAGTATAAAATGTTTTGTGCATTTTTGGGTTCTTGCCGGGTATTTGTGACCTGGATTGGCCACTGTTGGAATCAGGATGCTGGGCTCGATGGACCTTTGGTCTTTCCCAGTATGGCAATACTTATGTACTTATTGGATATTTAAAAATATATATAAAGCGCTTTATCCAATAGTACTAGGTGATGTATAGGTTAAACATACACAATCTCATTCAAATATAACAATCAACATAATAAGACAATCACAAAAATATCTCAAAATATCTTTAAAAAAAATTGTCATACTGTGAGCAGCCTTATAATATTAATCTGAGAAAGCCTGAGGAAAAAATAACTCTTTTCACTGTTTCCTAAACTGAAGCATTGATGTTATCATACGTAATTCATTAGGCAAAATCAGTGCGTTTTTTCTAGCAGAAAAGGAGCCGGTACTCATACGCCAGGCCACCTTTCAGGAGTGGGGTGATCACTGAGAGACCCACCCCTCAATAGCCAGGCCCCCTGCAACCAGGCACAGAATCTATGACAAGGCACAATTGGTGTGTAGAACCTCAGCTCTCTCATTAAAACTTGGGGTCCATGGGTCAATTTTAGCAGACAACGAAAAAGGTGCCAGTACTCAGTACCCGCAACTAGTCCTTCAAAGAAAGCCCCGGGCAACATATTCCAAATATGTACACCCTCAACCTGAAGCATTGCTGTACGATTCATTTCTAGACTCACATGTTTAGATGATGGAATATTTAACAATAAGTTGGCAGCTGACTGTAAACTATGAAGAAGCCGATAAAGCCTTAGTGTCAAAGCCAAAGCAAGTGGAGGATCGTCACTCAGGGGTTTAAAAATCATTGCCAGTACCTAAACCTGATACATTGCCAGTACCTAAACCTTATACACCAATAGACAGGTGACCAATGGAATTCCTTTACACATGTACTTTTGAACTCCGCCCAATCTTTGCCCCATATGGGACAAATTCTATATTTGGTGCCTAAAAAGTCATTGCCAAAAAAAGCGCTGTTCTATAAACCATGCTTAAAGTTAGGTGTGGTTTAAAGAATAGTGCTTATGCCTGGAATCATGGCTAAAGTTATGTGCAAAAACAATATAAGAGATACTTTTGTCAAAGTCTGAACTAGTCAAATGTTTAATGGTAAAGAGGAGGAAAAAGCCTCAAGAAGCTCCCAGCATATTATGGCTAAGGGAGCAGGACTGCTTCATCACTGGCTCAAAAAACCTCCTCTGTAGAACGTTATTGCGCCTTTCAAAATTTAGCAACAATGAATTAAGCCAAAACAAAATTCAGTTTGTCGGATCAGTAACTTGCTCAATAATGTAAACAGAGTCCTATGCAGCGGCAATTAGCAAAAATGTAGCTTTCTTTGGCTTCCTCTTTTGGTGCTTCCTTTTCCACAACCACAACCATGACCTATGATGGCCAGCGTTTTGTTAGCCTGCTTCAGGGTATGGCAGTCAGAAAGTGCTCTAGTGAAAAAGAACATCGCATGGCTTACAAACAAGAAATATACCGACAACTGAACAACCCTTTGTATTATGTTCAACTAGATACTGACCCTACAAATGTCTTGAAAGCATGAATTTTCCAACTCATGAGAGCTGCTTATGCTAGCAGTTTAATCACACAAAAAGAATTTCAGTTTTTGAATAGTGATTCCCATAAAGTTCCAGTTTTTTATACATTACCAAATGTGCACAAGATGCTTGTGAATCCTCCAGGTCGACCGATAGTATCTGGAAAGGGTTCGGTACTGGAGCCACACCTACCTACGGATACAGGTAAAAGTGGGATGTTTTGACCACGGAAATACAAATCCTGGAGACAAATTGTGTCCAGGATTTGTATTTCCGTGGTCAAAACATCCCACTTTTACCTGTATTTGTGTTTTCCCGTGGGGCGTTCAAGTTCTCCGCTTGATCGCGGATTTTTCTGGACACCTACCTACGGCCATTGGTGCCTTTGGGAAGATCATAGATCAAGGATTCCACTCACTTTATGCAATTCTTGGAAGAATGGAGTGGACCGTTAGGAGACAGTGTGCTTGTAACTTTGGATGTAGTATCCTTGTACACGATGATCCCCCAAGAAGAAGCCCTCACTGTTATATAGTCATCTTTAAGGGATCGTTTTGAGGTTAGTCTTACCTCTTTGTAGTCAGTTTAGCCTCATTGGCCATGAAAAGGAACTATTTGCAATTCGATGGTAAGATCTTCCAGCAAGTCTCGGGCGTTGCTATGGGTGCCACAATGGCACCCTCTGTGGCGAATTTGTTTATGTCACACTTTGAAGAGAGATTTGTTTACCAGTGTACTTTCTGGATGAATGTTAAAATCTGGATCTGGTATATTGATGACATATTTCTGTTATGGCAAGCTGATGTTGAAACTCTAGATCAGTTTGTTCAGTATTTAAATTCATGTCATCTAAAGATAAAGTTCACCAAGCAGAGTGCAATGACAATACCATCAACTATCTTGATGTGAAAGTGTATAAGGAAGGATCTTCTTTTAAGACCACGGTACACCAAAAGGACACAGATGTGAAAACGCGCTTAGATTATTCTAGCTGCCATCCGGTGGCTTTGAAGGACAGTCTACCCTTCTCGCAGATGTTACGCTATCGGCGGTTGTGTTCTGAAGAGAAGGATTTTCGGTGCCAAGCGAAAGATTTGGGCAAACGCTTCCAGTCCCGGGGGTACCCTAGGAGAGTGGTAGCAGGTGTGCTTCGTCGTGCCAAATATAACCATCGGGATCTTCTACTCTACCCTCGGGAGAGGACACTACAAGAAGAGGAAGACATCATTACTTGTGTTTTGAGATACACTACAAAAGCTGGCAGGGTCTCGAAGATTATCAGAAATCATCGGGGGATATTGAGAACTCTCCCAATTTTTTCAGACACTAGAATAAAATTTGCTTATAGTCGCCCTAAGAATTTAAGAGTTACTAAGCCAGTAAGTAGCTTTGAGGCACGAGTGTTTACAGGGCATAAAAGATGCAATGATTGTAGCATGTGCCCCTTAATGCTGGAAATAGATAAGTTCACACATCCTCGTACAGTCCGAGTGCACCATCTTAGAGTGAATAGTACATGTAAGTCAGATCATGTGTTTTATTGCATTGTATGTCCCTGCAATAAACTATACGTGGGTCAAACAACGCATCCCCTATACACTCATCTGATAGAACATAACAATGCAATCAGAACCAAGAAATCTACCTCACCTCTAGCCAGCCGCTGTGACAGTATGCAACATCCATTCTCCCTGCCGAAATGTTTTGTGTTACAGCAGTTAGTGACATCGGCTAATCGTATTGGAAGTGATAGAAGGCGTATGCTGCTCCAAAGCGAGCAGCGCTGGATTTTTCAATTAAAATCTTTAACTCCCGAAGGATTGAACGGGAAAGTAGAGTGGTGCCATTTCTTTTGATAAAACAAAAAAATAAAAGGAAGAGTATAACATATAGATAGATTAAAATGACTGAAATAACCTTCATGCCACGTGTTGTAGGAGGATATGGAGTATCCCTTTAAGGAATTACTATGATTGTCTGCCATGCTCACACAGCGTCTGACGGAGCTATATATAGAGGGGCCATTTTGGGGGTTCATGTCTTCCTCCCTTCAAAGATATGTGTGGAGGTATTATGTTAGGCATTGCAATGATTCAGAGGAGTTCAAGAGACAGCTACGCTCCGTTTTGTTAATTGTGAACTGATGCGATGTTCTTGTTCACTAGAGCACTTTCTGACCGCCAGACCCTGAAGCAGGCTAACGAAACGCTGGCCATCGTAGGTCACGGTCGTGGTTGTGGAAAAGGAAGCACCGGAAGAGGAAGCCAAAGAAAGCTAAGTTTTTGCTAATTGCCGCTGCACAGGACTCTTTCTGTTTACATTATTGAGCAAGTTACTGATCCGACAAACTGAATTTTGTTTTGGCTTAATTCATTTTTGCTAAATTTTGAGAGGAGCAATAACGTTCTACAGAGGAGGTTTTTTGAGCCAGTGACAAAGCAGTCCTGCTCCCTTAGCCATAATATGCTGGGAGCTTCTTGAAGCTTTTTCCTCCTCTTTACCATTAAAAATTTTGGCTAGTTCAGACTTTGACGAAAGTATCTCTTATATTGTTCTTGTGTTATATAGATTAATCTGAAGAGATCATCCCTTTTTGTTGGGATTTAGTTCATAACTTTGGGTGCAGGCCATTTGCATCAACTGAAACGTGGTGAAAACGTATGAACCAGGGGCGTAGCCAGACAACAGATTTTGGGTGGGCCTAGGCAAAAAGTGGGTGGGCACCAAGTGTTCTCCTCCCCCCCCCCCCTCCCCACCACCACCACCAAAAAGATATCTCAGCTGGTGGGAAAACACTTCTTTCCACCTTGGCAGTCTGCAGCAGGCATTCGCTGAAAACTGAGTATGTGTAGGTGCTGGTATCATGGACAGTAGCGTTTTTGTTACCATTCGGAGGGAAGTCTTCAGGTGGCAGAGCTTGAGATCCCCACCAGCTACCACTAAATGTGTGCTACTGTTGGGTGGGCCTGAACCCTAAGTAGGTAGGCCCTGGCCCACCTAGGCCCACCTGTGGCTATGCCACTGGTATGAACATCAATCAGGTGTATATCCCCCTCATTCCATAATAATGTGCAAAACTTCCCCTGTTCCACTCTTGTGTAAGATTTAGCTGTGGACGCTGTGCCTAAATGTATGTGCATGTATTTCAATTAAATCTAAATAATGTCAACAGTTGGTTGTTAAGCCAATGATCAGTGCTAATTAGCTCATTATTCAACTAAATTACATATGCAAATTGGGCGCACATCCAAATTTGGACGTGCAATTTTTAGGGGCTTTTTTTTTACTAAGGCGCAACGAGAAATGACCTGCGTTGGTGTAGGCTTCTGTATTGGACACACGCAGTTCCATTTTTCAGCGTGCCTGCAAAAAAGGTCTTTTCAGGGAGAGGGGGACAGAAAATGGACGTGCAGCAAAATAAAAATCAGCGCGCATCCAATTTGGGCCTGAGACCTTACCGCCACCCATTGACTTGGCGGTAAGGTTTCACGCATTAACTGGGCGGTAATCGTCAGCGCACGTACACATTACCGCCCGGTTAGTGCCATGTGGTAGAAAATAGAACTTATTTTCTGCCACGCATTTTGGTCATGCATCAAAATCAGAATTACTGCCCGGGGCACGCGGTAGCTGGGTGGTAGTTCTTATTTGACGTGCGTTGTACATGCGTAGGCACCTACTCGCCTTAGCAAAAGGGCACCTTAGTGACATATAGAATTCAGACGTATGTACTCATTAGCATGGTGTGCACTTTTACGTCAGTTGGTATTTTTAAAAGGCCATTTTTGAGCCTAGGTGACCACCCAAGCACAAAAATGACTTTATAAGTTACCTCCAAACAGGGGCGTATCTGGACTTCGCCGATAGAGGGGTCCAGAGCCGAGGTGAGGGACCCCCCCAGCGCCGCCGACGCCGCCATTGTCACCACCCCCTCCCCCGCCATCACCTCCAGAACCAGAACCACCTCCAACAACTGTCGCCCGCCCGACGACCCTTTCGACCCCCCACCTGCTGTCGCTTACCTTTGCTGGCGGGGGACCCCTACCCCCGTCAGCCGAAGCCGTCGTCCTTCATTCGTTTGTTTTCTTCTTTCTGAGTCTGACTCTGACGTCCTGCACACGTCCTGCACGTTGTGTACGTGCAGGACGTCAGAGATGAGTCAGACTCAGAAAGAAGAAAACAAACGAACGAAGGATGACGGCTTTGGCTGACGGGGGTTGGGGTCCCCCACCAGCAAAGGTAAGCGACGGCAGGTTGGCGGCGGGAGGGGGGGTTGCGAGGGCCGTCGGTAGGGGGGTCCAGGGCCAAATCTACGGGGGCCCTGGCCCCCGTGGCCCCATTACAGATACGCCCCTGCTTCCAAAGAGTCCTGCATTGTGTTGAGAATAACACCTGTCAGAAATAGCATCGGTCACAGCTCTCTCATAGACTGAAACGCCAGTAGTTTGAGGGCATTCTAAATAGCACAGCCATACTAAACTGAGCATGCTCAGTTCTTTCCCTCTTGACTCCTCCTTCTGGCTTGCACGAGGTCTGCAATTAAATTTGGCATACGAGGATTGTTTTGTGGAGAAGACTGTGTGCGCTTGTGACACACGTACTGCATGAAATTCAACAGCTGTTTCACTGGTTTGGATTGACTGTGAACTTCACACTGAATTTAGGCATTAGGCCGTTCCCACCCTTAACCCTCATGTGCATGTTGAGGAAAACAGGTTAACAGCTGTTGACAAGTTCTCTTATCTGGGCAGCTTCTTGTCTAACACTGTCAGCGAGATGCTGAAATTAATGCGAGAACGGCCAAGGTAAGCTTTGTCTTTGAACATGAGTCAGAGCCTGTGGAATGAACGTGGACTGTGTATGATGACAAAGCTGTCCACAGTTGTCCATATGGATGCCAGTTCTGAATTTTATACTATAATCTAGTCTTTCTCTGCAGAATTATCAGGATCTGACCTCAAGTGCAACTTTCTTTAAATGAGTCCCCTAATTTTCTAACTCCTGTTCCTCTAGTTTATCTGTCTACATGTTCCATCTTTGCTTACACCCTATGCTGTCTATTAAAATGTTTTGGGATCCTTTTAATAAGGTGCGCAGAAAAATGGCCTGCTGTAGTGTAGACACGTGTTTTGGGCGTGCAAGGAACCATTTTTCAGCGCACCTGCAAAAAATGCCTTTTCTTTATTTTTGCCGAAAATGAACGTGCGGCAAAATGAAAATTGCCGCGCATGTCCATTTTGGGTCTGAGACCTTACCGTCAGCCATTGATCTAGCGGTAAAGTCTCACACGGTAACCGGGCAGTAATGACATATGCTCGTCAAATGCAACTTTGACACGCGCCCAATACGTGTGCTTAAAAATAAAAATTATTTTTCAGACATGCAATTTGGACATGCGCCAAAAATGAAATTACCACAAGAGCCACACAGTAGCCGGGCGGTAACTCAATTTTAGTATGCGTTGGGCATGCGTAGATGCTTATGCAGCTTAGTAAAAGGGCTCCTTTATTAGGTATTGTGTTGACATTGTAATGTAGCATATTATTGGGCTCATTTTCGAAAGAGAAGGACGTCCATCTTTCAACATAAATCGGAAGATGGACGTCCTTCTCCCAGGGACTTCCAAATTAGTATAATCGAGACCCGATTTAGGACGTCTCCAACTGCACTCCATTGCAAGGACGGCCAAAGTTCAAGGGGGCATGTCGAAGGCGTAGCAAAGGTGAGACTTGGGCGTGCATAACACTTGGACGTCCTTGACCCATAATCGAAAAAAACAAGGACGTCCCTGACGAACACTTGGACGTTTTCACTTGGACGTGTTTTTATTACGACTAAGGCACAAAAAGGTGCTCGAAATAACCAGATAACTACCGGAGAGAATCGGGGATGACCTCCCGTTATTCCTCCAGTGGTCACTAACCCCATCCCACCCTCAAAAAACATCTTTAAAAATATTTCGTGCCAGCCTCTATGCCAGCCTCAGATGTCATACTCAGGTCCATGACTGCGCTTGCAGGTCTCGGAAGCAGTTTTGGTGGGTACTGCAGTGCACTTCAGACAGGTGGACCCAGGCCCATACTCCCCTACCTGTTACATATGTGGAGGAAACAGCGAGCCCTCCAAAACCCACCAGAAACCCACTGTACCCACATACAAGTGCCCCCTTCACCTGTAAGGGCTATGGTAGTGGTGTACAGTTGTGGGTAGTGGGTTTTGGGGGGATTTGGGGGGGGGGGGCTCAGCATACAAGGTAAGGGAGCTATGTACCTGGGAGCAATTTATGAAGTCCACTGCAGTGCCCCCTAGGGTGCCCTGTTGCTGTCCTGGCATGTCAGGGGGACCAGTGCACTACAAATGCTGGCTCCTCCCATGACCAAATGGCATGCATTAGGATGTTTTTGACATGGACGTCTTTGGTTTCAAAAATCGCCGAAAGTCAGAAATGTCCATGTCTAGGTGACGTCCAAATTTAAGGATGTGTTTCTAGCTGTGTATGCATGACTTATATTCATGTAGAACTCATCACCGCTGATGAGACACGCAAATCCACAGCTCAGTGCAGGAAGATGGTAGGTGACCTCCTATATAATGCTTTACAAATATATATCAAAGTGGGTTCCAATAAAGTAAATGATACCGACTGTTTTGTCTGTCAGTTCCTGCAGGGCAGGAGGGAAAAGGTGAGAGGCAGACAGGAAGAAAAATTAAGGTCTCAATTCAAGAGCTTTCCATGGATGGAGTAACAGGCCAGGACTGTAGGAGAGAGGGAAAATAGGTTGGAAAGGGTTATGTAAGAAATGGCTGGATCTGCTGAAGAATCATGAACAAGTGAGGTTAACAACTCAGTAATTAGAATATTCTTAAAAGAGGAATGAGGCAGGGAACAGATATTTAAGAGGGTGGCACCATTGAAGCTACAAAGTAGTAAATTTAAAACAAATCAAAGAAAAGTTTTCTTCACTCAATGTGTAATTAAACTCTGGAATTTGTTGCCAGAGAATGTGGTAATGGCGGTTAGCTTAGCGGGGTTTTAAAAAAATGTTTGGACGGCTTCCTAAAGGAAAAGTCCATAGGCCATTATTAAATTGGACTTGGGGAAAATCCACTATTTCTGGGATAAGCAGCATAAAATGTCTTGAACTTTTTCGGGATCTTGCCAGGTATTTGTGACCTGGATTGGCCACTGTTGGAAACAGGATGCTGGGCTTGATGGACCTTTGGTCCATCCCAGATGGCAATACTTATGTACTTATGACATTTTTTACTTTCTCATTCTTTGATTACCATATCAGCTTTTGCATTAATATGCCAGGAACTAACCATTACAATTGCTCCTAAACTCTACTGCAGGGGTGGTCCAACCTCTGTCCTCAAGAGCCACAACCCAGTCAGGTTTTCAATATTTCTCGAATGAATATGCATGAGATTAATTTACATGTGCTGTCTTCATTTTCTTCAGACAGATACCATGAATATTCATTGAGAAAATCTTAAAAACCTGGCTGGGTTTTGGTTGTCGAGGACCATGGTTGCTCACCCCTGCTCTGCTACTCACCACTGTTGTGTAAACTCCTCTTCCAGCCATACAATTCCTCTCTGTATCACTCTTCACTGGCTCCCAGTAAACTAACAGGCAAGTTTTAAACTGCTTATCCTATCTATGTATACCCTTGTTCTGTTGTATGTGACACTCCTGAACATTCCCCCTTTTATCAGATATCAGGGTGTCTCTGCTGTCCCTTCCTATAGACTGCCTCCTTTCCACATCCATGCTCTCAGTCTTTATGGGGTCCTTTTACGAAGGTGCGCTGAAAAATGGCCTGCAGTAGTGTAGGTGCGGATTTTGGGCTCGCGCAGAACAATTTTCAGCACACCTGTAAAAAAAGGCCTTTTTTTTGCCGAAAATGGACGTGCGGCAATTTTGATTTTGCTGCACGTCCATTTTCGGCAAAAAAGGCCTTTTTTTTACAGGTGTGCTGAAAAATGATTCTGCGCGAGCCCAAAACCCGCGCCTACACTACTAACAGTAAAGAATTTGGGCGCTAAGGATCTACGTGCGTCAGATGCCACTTGGCACGCGTCTGCTATGCGCGCCAGAAAAGAAAAAAAATATTTTTCAGATGCTCGCCAAAAATGAAATTACCGCAAGAGCCACATGGTAGTCAAGCGGTAAGTCCATCTTGGTGCGCTTTGGGCACGCGTAGGCACCTATCCTGCTTATTTTTGAAGGAGAAGGGCGGCCATCTTCCGACACAAATCAGGAGATGGCCGGCCTTTGTTCATGACCAGACCTTGAAAAGGTGCCCAAACTGACTAGATATCCACCGGAGGGAATCGGGGATCACCTCCCCTTACTCCCCCAGTAGTCACCAACCCCCTCCCACTCCAAAAAAAAAAAAAATTAATGCATTTTTTGCCAGCCTCTATGCCAGCCTCAAATGTCATACCCAGATCCATCACAGCATTATGCAGGTCCCTGGAGCAGTTTTTACTGGGTACTGCAGTGCACTTCAGGCAGGCGGACCAAGGCCCATCTCCCCCCCCCCCCCCCCCGTTACACTTGTGGTGGTAAATGGGAGCCCTCCAAAACCCACCCGAAACCCACTGTACCACATCTAGATGCCTCCCATTACGCTTTAAGGGCTATGGTAGTGTTGTACAGTTGTGGGTAGTAGGTTTTTTAGGGGGGTGGGTTGGGGGGGCTCAGCACACAAGGTAAGTGAACTATGCACCTGAGATCAATTTGTGAAGTCCACTGCAGTGCCCCCTAGGGTGCCCGATTGGTGTCCTGGCATGTCAGGGGGACCAGTGCACTACAAATGCTGGCTCCTCCCACGACCAAATGACTTGGATTTGGCTGGGTTTGAGATGGCCGCCATTAGTTTCCATTATCGGCAAAAACCAATGTCGGCCATCTCTAAGGGCAGCCCATATGTTGAGATTTGGCCGGCCCCGACCATATTATCAAAATGAAAGATGGACGGCCATCTTGCTTCGATAATATGATCGGGTACGCTGCTTTACGTGGCCGTCATTAGAGATGGGTGCCCTTATAGATGGGTGCCCCCGTTCGATTATGCCCCTCCATGCTTGTTAGTAAAAGGGGACCTATATTTCTACATGTTGGAATAAAATATTCTCAGCCATATAGGATGCACTGACCTTTTCAATTCTATACATTATAGAGTGACTGACCATATACCCATTCTGCACCTGGGCCAGCTTGCCACACACACTGGGGCTCTTTTACTAAGCCACATAAGTGCCCACATGCGCCCAATGTGCACCAGTTCTGAATTAATGCTCGGCTACCGCGTGGCCCGGGCAGTAATTTCATTTTTTGACGTGCGCCAGAAAATAATTTTTATTTTATTTTCTGGTGCGCGGCGCTAACCGGGCGCTAAAAGTCATTTGACGTGCATAGAAGATTACTGCCCGGTTAACGCGTGAGACCTTACAGCTAAGCCAGTGAATGGCGGTAAGGTCTCAGATCCAAAATGGATGCGCGCCAATTTTCATTTTGCTGCACGTCCATTTTTGGTCCAAATTTTAAAAAGGCATTTTTAGAGGTGCACTGAAAAATGGATCTGCGCACATGCAGAACACACGCTTACACTAGCGCAGGCCATTTCTTAGCGCACCTTAGTAAAAGGACCCCACTGTAACTTAGATTGGTTCCTTATACCTTGATTAACTTGATTGCCACCCATCTATTTATCTCAACTGGTTCTGTACCACGCATCATATCTGCATTTGACCCCTCAGCTATATGGTAAGCTGTATTGTAGAAAAGCATTAGTATCATAGCAATGATATTTGAATGTTCTAATTGTGTGCTTATTAGATATTCCATCACTATTATATTTGCATCATATTATGCCTCTGTGGTGGTGGGAGGCGGGGCTGGTGGTTGGGAGGCGGGGATAGTGCTGGGCAGACTTATATGGTCTGTGCCCTGAAGAGCACAGGTACAAATCAAAGTAGGGTATACACAAAAAGTAGCACATATGAGTTATCTTGTTGGGCAGACTGGGTGGACCGTGCAGGTCTTTTTCTGCCGTCATCTACTATGTTACTATGTTATGTTTCTGTTATTTGAATTTCAGTGCTGTAAAATGTGTATATTTTTGATCCTGTTTCATGGTAGTCTTATTATTAGGTTTTAATTTGCTGTTTTCAAGTTTCCTCTTTAATTGTTTTTAAGTTTATACTTTTACAAAATTTACGATTGTTACGTTGTTAGCAAAAAAATTGTAAGTTTGATGTTAAACTGTACTGTATCCGCCTTGGGGGAATCTCTTCATAAAGGCGGATAATAATTCCCAATAAATAAATACATTATGGGGTGAATTTTATATATGGCACTGAAAAAAGCATTATTTTATAAGCCGTGGGATTAGAAGTTTACATTTCCTGTTTTAATTTCCAAAATGATTAGGTGATCTTTCTATTACCTGAGGAAAATTTGCTGTCTTAGATGATTCTTAGACCAGAAAGCAATTAAAGTGCTAATAAACATTCTCATCAAACGCAGAATAGATTACTGTAGCTCATTACTTATCGTCTGTCTTAAATACCAACGAAAGGGCTTGCAAGTAATCCAGAATACAGCAACTAATTAATTTACAAAACCCAGATTCAAGATCATGGTCACCCATCTTAAAAGAGCAACACTGCTTACTTATTCTATTTAGACTGAATTTAAAATCTTAGGGGCCTTTTTACTAAGCCGCGTAAGCTTCCACGTGTGCCCAACGTGCGCCAAAATGGAGCTAGCGCCCGGCTACCGCATGGCTTTTGCGGTAATTTCATATTTTGGTGCGCGTCTGATACGCGTGTCCAAAAAATAATTTCTATTTTCAGATTCGTGTTTCAGACACGCGCCAAGTGGCATTTGACGTGCATAGGTCATTACCGCCTGGTTACCGCATGAGACTTTACTGCTAGGTTAATGGCTGGTGGTAAGGTCTCAGACCCAAAATGGATATGCAGTGAGTTTCATTCTGCCGCATGTCCATTTTCGTAAAAAAAATTTAAAAAAGGCATTTTTTACATGTGCGCTGAAAAATGATTCTGTGCATGCCCAAAACACACGTATACTCTACCGCAGGCCATTTTTCAGCACGCCTATGTAAAAGGGACCTTTAATGCTGGTCCATTGTGCACTTCATAAAGGCATCCTGGCTTATTTGCAATCCCTTCTCCTTCTCTACCAACCTTCTACACATCTACAATCATCTGAACAAAGCTTACTGCATGTTCCTCTCTATACCAAACTTTGGCTGGATTCATCACCTCTGATGGCATTTGTTTCACTTATGTGCTTATATTTTAATTATTGTTGCTTGTTTGTATTTATTTCTGTTTGTTACAGCTTTTCACTATCTTTGTAAACTGTTTATAAGAATGGTTTTTCAAACCCTACTCTCTGTTTTCTAACCTTTAACTAGTTTTTAATCCACAATAGGACACTACCTCCTATCCCATGACTCTCCAGTTTCTTCTGGAGTCTTTCATGAGGTACTTTGTCAAATGCATTTTGAAAATCCAGATACACAATATCAGCCGGCTCGCCATTAACCACATGTTTGTTCACCCCTTCAAAGAAATGTAATAGATTGGTGAGGCATAACTTCCCACTAAATCCATATTGGTGTTGTCTCATTAATCCATGCTTTTGAATATCCTCTATAATTTTGTTCTTTATAATATAGTCTCTACTATTTTGTCCTGCACTGACGTCAGGCTCACTGGTCTGTAATTTCCTGGATCACCTCTGGAACCTTTTCTAAAAATTATCATTACATTGGCCACCTTCCAATCTTCCGGTACCATGCTTAATTTTAAAGATAAATTACATATTACTAACAATAGTTCTGCAAGTTCATTTTTCAATTCTATAAGTACTCTGGGACGAATGCCATCCAGTCCAGGCGATTTGCTACTCTATAATTTGTTAAATTGTGCCATTATATCATCCAGGTTTATAAACATTTCATTCAGTTTCTCTGACTTGTCAGCTTAGAATACCATTTCATTTGCCATGGTATCTCTCCCAAATCCTCTTTGGTGAAGACCGAAGCAAAGAATTCATTTACTCTCTCCGCTATGGCTTTGTCTTCCCTGATTGTTCTTTTTACCCCTCGGTCATATAACGGTCTAACTGATTCTTTTTCCGGCTTCTTGCTTTTAATATACTTAAAAAAAAGTTTTTACTATGTGTTTTTGCCTCCAACACAATCTTTTTTTCAAAGTCCCTCTTTGTCTTCCTTATCAGCACTTTGCATTTGACTTGCCATTCCTTATGTGGTTTTCTTATTATTTTCAGTCGAATCTTTCCTCCATTTTCTGAAGGATTTTCTTTTAACTGTAATAGCTTCCTTCACCTCACTTTTTAACCATGCTGGCTGTCGTTTGGCCTTCCTTCCTCCTTTTTTAATATATGAAATATAACAGGCCTGGGCTTCCAGGATGGCATTTTTGAACAGTATCCATGTCTAATGTAAATTTTTGACCTTCAAAGCTGCTCCTCTAAGTTTTTTTTTTTGTTTTCATCGTTCTTCTTATTTTATCATAGTCTCCTTTTTGAAACTTAGACACTAATGTATTGGATTTTCTGTGTGTACTTACTCCAGAGTCAATATCAAATCTGATCATATTATGATCACTGTTATCAAGCGGCCCCAGCACCATTACCTCATGCACCAGATCATTCGCTCCACTAAGGACTCAGTCTAGAATTTTTCCTCCTCTCGTTGGCTTCTGTACCAGCTGCTCCATAAAGCAGTCCTTGATTTTGTCAAGGAATTTTACCTCCCTAGCATGCCCTGATATTACATTTACCCAGTCAATATCGGAGTAATTGAAGTCACCCATTATTGTTGTGTTTCCCAGTTTGTTAGCCTCCCTAATTTCCGATAACATTTCGACATCTGTCTGCTCATCCTGGCCAGGCGGACGGTAGTACACGCCTATTACTATCCTTTTCCCCTTTACACGTGGAATTTCAATCCATAGGGATTCCAAGATATGTTTTGTTTCCTGCAGAATTTTCAATCTATTTGATTCAAGGCCCTCCTTAACATACAAAGCTATCCATTCACCAATTCGATCCACTATGATATAATTTTTACCCTGGTATGACAGTGTCTCACTGGTCATCCTCCTTCCACCAGGTCTCAGAGATGCCTATTATATCCAATTTTTCATTTAGTGCAATATATCCTAACTCTCCCATCTTATTTCTTAAGCTTCTGGCATTTGCATATAGATATTTCAAACTATGTTTGTTGTTCCTATTTACATCATGCTCAGTAGTTGACAGTAATAATTTGCAATCTTTTGTCTGCTTTTATTTAAAGACACCTGGAGGGGCATATTCGAATGGCGCCAGCCAAATAGATGGCCGGCCATCTTCGGGGCCAGCTCCGCAAGGGGGCGGGACAAACCATATTTTCAAAATATGGTTGGGGCTGGCTAAATCGATCGCCTGGTTTAGAGGAGATGGCCGGCTTCATTTTTCAGCCATCATGGAAACCAGGCTCGGCCATCTGAAACCCGTCATGGGAGGAGCCAGCATTTGTAGTGCACTGGCCCCCCTGACATGCCAGGACACCAACTGGGCACCCTAAGGGGCACTTCTAGAAATTAAAAATAAAAATAGCTCTCAGGTGCATAGCTCCCTTACCTTGGGTACTGAGCCCCCCAAATCCACCGCCAAACCCCACTCCCCACAATTCTACACCATTACCATAGCCCTAAGGGGTGAAGGGGGCACCTACATGTGGGTACAGTGGGTTTTAGGGGGTTTTGGAGGGCTCTACATTAACCACCACAAGTGGAACAGGTAGGGGGGATCGGCCTGGGTCCACCTGCCTGAAGTGCACTGCACCCACTAAATACTGCTCCAGGGACCTGCATACTGCTGTCAGGGAGCTGGGTATGACATTTCAGGCTGGCATACAGGCTGGCAAAAAACTTTTTTTTAAATTTTTTTGGGGGGAAGGGGATTGGTGACCACTGGGGGAGTAAGGTGATGTCATCCCCGTTTCCCTCTGGTGGTCATCTGTTCAATTGGGGCACTTTTTGTGACTTGGACTTAAAAATAAATGGACCAAGTGCAGCCGGCGAAATGCTAGTCTGAACCGGCCATCTATTTTCCATTATGGGGTGAAGCCGGCTACCTCGTAACCACACCCCCGCCCCCACCTTGTCCCCGCCCCTCCTTCTGTACGCTCCCATGAAAGTTGGCCGGCTCCACGACGAAAAGCAGTTGGGACCAGCTAAAATCGGCTTTCGATTATACCGATTTGGCTGGGATCAGGAGATCGCCAGCCATCTCCCGATTTGTGTCAGAAGGTGGCCGGTGATCTCTTTCGAAAATAAGCTCACTGGTTTACTATGGTCTCTATTGCAACCTCGCTATCAGGATACCTTATCTTCCCTGTTTTGGTGATATCTTTGAAGATACCTTGTTCCAAACTATGCACTTTTGAACGACTGATATGAAAGCAAGAGAGACTGGTGGTAAAAAACTTCAAGGAACAAGGAGGAAGAAGGGATCTCTGTTGCATCCGCCAACAAAACTGAGCGGGAATTGTTTGTCCAGTGATCCTGAAGCAGAACATGCGAATTTGAAATGCTGGCCGCCGTGATCACGGTCAATGTCAACAAGAAAACACAGAGATCGACTAATATTGAGCTATTTAGATTGTAAGCTCTTTTGAGCAGGGACTGTCTCTTTGTATCAGGTGTTCAGCGCTGCGTGCATCTGGCAGTGCTATACAAATGCTAATAATAATAATAATAATAAGTCTATTTAATCATTAATTGACTAAGTTTTAAAAAATGTTGTCAAAGAACTATAAAGAAATATCCCATACAGAGGTTTTTCTGGCCGATGATGAGGAAGTCCAACTCCTTATTGACCTTTCCATGAGGCCTTTTCCTCCGAAGACTAAGAAGTGTATTTGCTACTAATATTGAGTACCTCTCACTTATTTACATTTACTTGATTAATTTAGATATCTCACCCTCACATTTATCGCTGAGCGTAGTCCTATACAAAATTCATTATACTGACTTTTGAGAAAATAACTCTTTCATGGGCTCTTTTACTAAGCCACGTAGGCGAGTATACACATCAGTTTTGAACTACTGCCCAGCTACCATGTGGCCCAGGCGGTAATTTCATTTTTTTATGTGTGTCCACTAAGCGTGATGGAAATTTTCTGGTGCGCGACGCTAACTGGGCAGTAATCATCATTGTACATGTGTAGACCACTACCACCTGGTTAACACATGAGATTTTACCCCTAGGTCAATGGGTGGCAGTAAGGCTCAAAATGGACATACGTCATTTTTTATTTTGCCGCACATCCATTTTCAGCCAACCCCCCCCCCCCTCAAAGGCCTTTTTTGCAGGCATGCTATAAAATGAACCTGCGCGCATCCAATACACACGTCTGCACCAGCGCAGGCCATTTTCGGCGCAGCTTAGTGAAAGGACCCCTAAGTCTTAGATGACTAGGATCATTCATGGAGAGGCCCCATCATACATGTCAGACCTAATTGACTTACCAGCACGAAATACCAAAAGTTAATCACGTACTTTCCTAAACCTCCACTACCCCAATTGCAGAGGACTTAAATACAAATCAATACATGCATCTAACTTCGCCTACCTCTGTACACAATTATGGAATAAACTACCGAATACTATAAAAACAACACACGACTTGACAACCTTCCTGAACATAGTAACATAGTAACATAGTAGATGACGGCAGAAAAAGACCTGCACGGTCCATCCAGTCTGCCCAACAAGATAACTCATATTTGCTGCTTTTTGTGTATACCCTACTTTGATTTGTACCTGTGCTCTTCAGGGCACAGACCGTATAAGTCTGCTCCGCACTATCCCCGCCTCCCAACCACCAGCCCCACCTCCCAATCACTGGCTCTGGCACAGGCACAGACCGTATAAGTCTGCCCAGCACTATCCCCGCCTCCCAACCACCAGCCCCGCCTCCCACCACCAGTTCTGGCACAGACCGTATAAGTCTGCCCAGCCCTATCCCCGCCTCCCAACCACCAGCCCCACCTCCCAACCACCGGCTCTGGCACAGACCGTATAAGTCTGCCCAGCACTATCCCCACCTCCCAACCACCAGTCCTGCCTCCCAACCACCGGCTCTGGCACAGGCACAGACCGTATAAGTCTGCCCAGCACTATCCTCACCTCCCCACCACCAGCCCTGCCTCCCAACCACCGGCTCTGGCACAGACCGTACAAGTCTGTCCAGCACTATCCCTGCCTCCCAACCACCAGCCCTGCCTCCCAACCACCGGCTCTGGCACAGACCGTATAAGTCTGCCCAGCCCTATCCCCGCCTCCCAACCACCAGCCCCGCCTCCCGATCTTGACTAAGCACCTGAGGATCCATTCCTTCTGCACAGGATTCCTTTATGCTTATCCCACGCATGTTTGAATTCCGTTACCATTTTCATTTCCACCACCTCCCTAAAACACTCAAACTAAGATTATCTACCTGAAATTAACATGTTGGCTGGATTCCAAGCAATAATGCACCTGATGTGAACTAATAATGCTGTGAGAAATGCAAGTAAACAAATGAAAAAGTAAATTCTTACAGTGTGAATTGAAAAGGTAAAAACTAAACACTTCAGTGTGCATAACAGCAGCCATACTAGGACACCAATGTACAAAACTTACCAGGCCAGCAACATTTTTTTTGACTGGTTCCAGCCGGTTTAGCAAGCACGTTATTCAGCAAGAGATACACAAAAGGGTTCTGCGGACTGTTTTCTGTTCGCAGCAGCAGACAATGGGAATGGTATGCTAATGCATTTATAACAACCTTCCGGAAGTTACTGAAGACGCACCTGTTCTAAAAGACTTACAAAAAGAATCCTCTATAATGGCTTGATTCCTAATCTATACCAGAACCAACTAATACAGATCCCTTCTAATTTGATTATTTTAGTCATATTATCATTATTGAACATTATATCTTATTCTGCTCTCGCTTATATGTTATGTATTATCATTTTATTTACCCTATTTACCTGATAGTCTTGCACATTAATTGTAACAATATGCTGAACCTCTTACTCTGTTAATGGTGATTGCCATTGCAACATAATGTAAGCTGCATTGAGCCTGTAAATAGGTGGGAAAATGTGGGATACAAATGCAGCAAATAAATACATAAAATTACTAAGTACAGAACTTCGTTAATAAAAGAACCATTGAATACTGAAATCAAACTTTAAACCACAAGCTGAAAATGTAGGAAAAATTGGCAAAGAATTGGTGTGTTCTTCATGTACCTACTAATGAACTGATGACACGAGGAGAACCAGTCTTATAAATGGAAATAATTGATTTGAAGAAAGACTTTATACTGTTTAAAAATGAAACACGTTAATGATTGCATACTAATTAGTGAAATGCAATTAAGACTTTTACAGCAACAAACATTTCTACCAATGTGGTCTACCATTTGGTCAGAAATGACCTGACAGAATACTATAATTATGTTCCATTCCCAGCTTCGATTTCACCTCAGCGCCACCAATCCGCATTTCCAGCACACAACAAGCATAACACGAAATTATAGGAGATGACACAAGAGCAAAGTGGGAAGGCGGTAGAACGAGAGGACATGAAATGAGATTGAAGGGGGGGGGGGCAGACTCAAAAAAGATGTCAGGAAGTATTTTTTCACGGAGAGGGTGGTGGATGCTTGGAATGCCCTCCCACGGGAGGTGGTGGAGATGAAAACGGTAACGGAATTCAAACATGCGTGGGATGTGCATAAAGGAATCCTGTGCAGTAGGACTGGATCCTCAGAAGCTTAGCCGAAATTGGGTGGCGGAGCAGGTGGGGGAAGAGAGGTTGGTGGTTGGGAGGCGAGGATAGTGGGGGGGGGGGGGGGGGGCAGACTTATACGGTCTGTGCCGGAGCCAGTGATGGGAGGCGGGAAATACTGCTGGGCAGACTTGTACAGTCTGCGCCCTGAAAAAGGCAGGTACAAATCAAGGTAAGGTATACACATATGAGTTTATCTTGTTGGGCAGACTGGATGGACCATGCAGGTCTTTTTCTGCCGTCATCTACTATGTTAAACTGAAAATAACCACGACATCGTTTCCGTATCCTCTCCGAAAGCAAAGAAGAAATGGGAGCAGGAAAAAAAACCCCATCAAAATATGGACCTGATCAAAACGTAAAACCAGTTGAAAATTATTAGTTTGTAAGAAAAGTATTTTAAGAGGGGACACATTTTTTTGCATTATTCAGAAATGTTTTTTGGGTTGTTTTTTTTCGGGATTATGTGAAAAGAATAATTAGGGTCATCTATGCAAAATAGATTGTTTGATTATTGTTCATTTTAACCTGTAACAGAAAAAAAAGCAACACTGGGTCTTCCGCTGGACATTGTCGCTGTTCAGGCAATATACCCTGACTGTTTGGTTCTTTCCAACGTTCTGTGATTATACTTATAAGAACTTTTGACCCCTGAGGCAGGCGTTTAAACACCGAAACACGGCCCGTGTCGGGTCATTTTCAGAATAAAAAGGACTGCATTTATCTCCATCCTGAAGGCCCAGTATTGCTTTTTTTTTGTTTATGCTTGTATGCTGTTTTACCCTCTTTTATCATTTTAACCTGTACCATTCTTTGCTTTGAGCTGACTCAGGAAAAGCAGACATAAAATAAAGGGACCCTAGTGTGGCCTTATTAGAGCGGTAGAAAGTAGCGTAGAACTACCACTAAGGAGTTATTGGCACCATTTTGCAGCCCTCCATTACCTCTCCACTCTCATTTCTCTCTACATTCCTCCCCGTGAACTCCGCTCACTGGACAAATCTCTCTTGTCGTCCCCCTTCTCCTCCACTGCTAACTCCAGACTTTGTTCCTTTTCCCTCGCTGCACCTTATGCCTGGAATAGACTTCCTGAGCCTGTACATCTAGCTCCATCTCTACCTGTTTTCAAATCTATGCTAAAAACCCACCTTTTCACCCTGCTTTTAGCTCCTAGCCACTATTCAATTTGCCCTCCCCTTGTTCCTTCTCACCCAGCACTTCCCTTGTCCTTAATTGTCTTGTCTGTCTATTATTTTTGGATTGTAAGCTCTTCTGAGCAGGGACTGTCTCTCTATGTTGGATGTTCAGCGCTGCGTGCGTCTGGTAGTGCTATACAAATGTTAATAATAATAATAATTTTGGAGTCAGGTGTCAACTCGGACAGCAGCCTGGGAGGATTGCTGCTGCCTGACGCCACTGGGGCGCCAATTCCGACCCCCAGGTAAGCTCTGAGGGTAATCGAGTGGAGGTGCAGGGGAGGTGGGAGGTTGGTAGGGGTTAGGAAAGAGGACACATTTGCAGTCAGGGGTGGGCCTCTTATGGGGGTGAAGCTTTGATGAGGGAGGATTGGAAACTGTAGGGCGGCTGCAGGGGGATCGGAGGCCGAGTGGTGGGGGATCAGTGTGCAGTGTTTGTGCGGGGGTGGGGGAAGTTGTACCACAAACCCTCTTGTATCACCCTAGCCAGATGTCAGTGTCACAGCATTGGGGCTGTGTTACATTGTTGGGCCTGTGCTATCAGCCCTGTGTGTAATGCCATACCCCTCTGCCCTTTGCCTGTGTGGTAAATGGATGGCAGATAAAGGGCACGACCCCTGCATTTACTTCATAGCCACTTAACACATGGTAGTTTTAGTGTTAACCATTTGATAAGGGCAAAATATACTGAGTTTTAGTAAAAAAAAAAAAAAAAAGCCCCAAAAATGTTGATTAATTGATTGAAGTGTAAGCATTTATCTCTTTGCAAAGCAATGGGTGAACTAGCATAGATTATAAAGGTAGATAATCACCACAAGACCCATCCGATCTTTCCATTTTCTTTACTATTACTACTACTACTACTACTTAACATTTCTAGAGCGCTACTAGGGTTACGCAGCGCTGTACAGTTTAACAATGAGGGACAGTCCCTGCTCAAAGGAGCTTACAGTCTAAAGGACAAAATGTCAAGTTGGTGCAGTCTATATTTCTGAATAGAGGTATAGTGCTTAGGAGGCAAAGATGACATTGAAGAGATGGGCTTTGAGCAAGGATTTAAAGATGGGCAGGGAGGGGGCCTGGCGTATGGGCTCAGGGAGTTTATTCCAAGCATGGGGTGAGGCGAGGCAGAAAGGGCAGAGCCTGGGGTTGGCGGTGGTGGAGAAGGGTACTGAAAGGAGGGATTTGTCTTGACAGCGGAGGTTACGGGTAGGAGCGTAAGGGGAGATGAGGGTAGAGAGGTACGGAGGGGCTGCAGATCGAGTGCATTTATAGGATAGTAGGAGAAGCTTGAACTGTATGCGGTACCTGATCGGAAGCCAGTGAAGTGACTTGAGGAGAGGGGTGATATGAGTATATCGGTTGAGACGGAAGATAAGATGTGCAGCAGAGTTCTGAATGGACTGAAGGGGGATAGATGGCTAAGTGGGAGGCCAGTGAGGAGTAGGTTGCAGTAGTCAAGGCGAGAGGTAATGAGAGAGTGGATGAGAGTTCGGGTGGTGTGCTCAGAGAGGAAAGGGCAAATTTTGCTGATGTTATAGAGGAAGAAGCGACAAGTCTTGGCTATCTGCTGGATATGCGCAGAGAAGGAGAGGGAGGAGTCAAAGATGACTCCGAGGTTGCGGGCAGATGAGACGGGGATGATGATGACTGTGTTATCAACTGAGATAGAGAGTGGAGGGAGAGGGGAAGTGGGTTTGGGTGGAAAGACAATAAGCTTGGTCTTGGCCATGTTCAGTTTCAGGTGGCGGTTGGACATCCAGGCAGCAATGTCGGATAAGCAGGCCGATACTTTGGCCTGGGTTTCCGCAGTGATGTCTGGTGTGGAGAGATAAAGCTGGGTGTCATCAGCATAAAGATGGTATTGGAAGCCATGAAATGAGATCAGGGAGCCCAGGGAAGAGGTATAGATTGAAAAAAGAAGAGGTCCAAGGACAGATCCCTGAGGAACTCCATTTTCCTTTTCCATTCCTTTAAAAATACCACAGACCCTGTCAATACATCTTACTCCATCTCTCAGGTCTACAATTCCAAATGAGCAGTAATCCTCAGGTTTTTCTGTCTCGAAGGGTTGGCCCTGTTTTAAAGTACACCTTCCGTACCATCCTGCTTCTCCTGACCACTTACCATCTCCAGGAAAGCTTTTCTGTGGACACTGTACAACAAAATGGCACCACATTCAAGGCCTTTTGGTACCATTATAAAATTCGGCCTAGTAGGGAAAGAATGATTGGGGTTTGTTTCTGCCCCATTTAGATTTGTGGGTTCTATGAATGCAATAAGGTATGTTTAGGAGTTGGCGGTATAGAGGAAGACCCAGGGCAACTTCAATTCTTCATTTTGTCTATTTTTTGTTTAGCTAGTTCCTCATGAACATAGTCTTATGATAATCAGTCCTAGTCCATCACACATTCATTCCCTATAGCATTTGTTTTCTTTGGCCCTATTCCCTTTCAACCGTGAACACAGATCAGAAATGATTGATAAGTAATTCATCTTTATCCTTATCAGTGTCTAAAGCCTTGAAAACGACGTACGACCACCTAAACTTTCGGAAGTCACTAAAAACGAACCTATTTAAGAAGGCATACTCTACTGATCCAAGCTAAATGCCTAACCTCAGCAACACGACCAAACTAAAGCACGTAATGATCATAACGTGCCGTACCTTGCGAAGGATGTAAAAAGAATTGAAGCGGTGCAAAGAAAAGCTACGAGAATGGTAAGGGATTTGCGTTACAAGACGTATGAGGAGAGACTTGATGACCTGAACATGTATACTCTGGAAGAAAGGAGAAACAGGGGTGATATGATACAGACGTTCAAATATTTGAAAGGTATTAATCCGCAAACGAACCTTTTCTGGAGGTGCAAAGGCGGTATAACGGGAGGACATGAAATGAGATTGAAGGGGGGCAGACTCAAGAAAAATGTCAGGAAGTATTTTTCCACGGAGAGAGTAGTGGATGCTTGGAATGCCCTCCCGCGGGAGGTGGTGGAAATGAAAACGGTAACACAATTCAAGCACACGTGGGATAAACATAAAGGAATCCTGTTCAGAAGGAATAGATCCTAAGGAGCTTAGCCAAGATTGGGTGGCAAAGCTGGTGGTGGGAGGTGGGGCTGGTAGTTGGAAGGCGGGGATAGTGCTGGGCAGACTTACACGGTCTGTGCCCTAAAAAGGACAGGTACAAATCAAAGTAAGGTATACACAAAAAGTAGCACATATGAGTTTATCTTGTTGGGCAGACTGGATGGACCATGCAGGTCTTTTTCTGCCATCATTTACTATGTTACTATGTTACTTTCGGGCTCATTTTCAAAGCACTTAGCCTCCCAAAGTTCCATAGAAACCTAGGGAACTTAGCCTCCCAAAGTGCTTTGAAAATATGCCTCTATGTAACACAACTCTTCCGTTCTACGATTCTCTAATGTGGCTGTGCCACATGTACTTTATCTTACCACGACATCGCCTTGTATTTGTTCACACCGGAGCCTGCAAGGGCCTCTCCGGTACTATGTAAGCCACATTGAGCCTGCAAATAGGTGGGAAAATGTGGGATACAAATGTAACAAATAAATAAAAATAAATTAAATATTCCTTCCTTCCACACTCGAGCCTCACAATGGCACTTCCTCCTATCACTTATATATCTAAAAAAGTCTTGTCCCCCAATTTTACTATATTAACTATTGTTTCTTCTATTTGCATCTTTGCTTTCCTGGCAGCTTTTCCTGCTTCTATTATTTTTTCCCGGTATTTTTGCCTGTCTTCCTCTTTCTGCAATGTCTTATAATTTATGAAGGCTATCCGTTTTTCCCTTACTTTTTCAGTGACTACGTTTGAGAATCAAAGTGGCCTTCTTTTCCTCTTCCTTTTATGTACTTTTCTAAAATAAAGGTTTTTTGGCTTTAAAGTAGCTCCTTTCAGTTGTGCCCACTGCTGTTCTACTTCCTTTAGCTGTTCCCATCCAACTAACTCTTCCTTAAGATACTCCCCCATCATGACAAAGTTAGTGCTTTTGAAGTCTAGAACCTTAAATCTTGAATAAGCCCTCTCCTCCTGTGTCTTAATATTGAACAATATCTAAATATTCAAACATCCACGCATGTCCAAAACAGGGGCGTATCTGCGTGGGGCCACAGGAGCCTGGACCCCCGCAGATTTCACCCTGGACCCCCCTACCACCGACCCTCTCCACCTTCCGCCCGCCCGCCACCAACCCGTCGCCGATCTTAGCTGGCGGGGGACCCCAAGCCCCCGCCAGCCGAAGTCCTCTCTTCCGTGCAGGATGCAAGTTGCAACGCTTCCTGTTCTTCTGAGTCTGACGTCCTGCACGTACAACGTGCAGGACGTCAGACTCAGAATTTTGAACTCAGTCTGACGTCCTGCGCGTTGTACGTGCAGGACGTCAGACTCAGAAGAACAGGAAGCATTGCAACTTGCAGCCTGCATGGAAGAGAGGACCTCGGCTGGCGGGGGGTTGGGGTCCCCCACCAGCAAAGGTAAGTGACAGCAGCGGGGGAGGGTTGGTGGCGGCGGGAGGGGGTGGAGAGTGTCATTGGTGGCGAGGGGGGGTCTGGCAGTGACGAGGGGGTCCGGAAATGGCGGGGGGGATCGGTGGCGCGGGGGGGGGGGGCTAAAATGTGCCCCCTCCCTCTGACTCTGGCCCCCCCTACCGCCAGAGTCCAGATACGCCCCTGGTCCAAAATAACAATGTTCATGGGGAAAAGCCTCGAAGAGCTCCTAGATTATATATTCATCTATCGGAGCTAAAACAGACCAACTGGTCTTCTCTTCATCATAGGCAAAAACCCCAATGATGCAGTTCTAAATAATCTTAATAGACTGCAATCAAATACTCTATAGTTACTAATTGGTTTTTGCTTTTTTTTTTTTTTGTATATTAACTAAAATATCATCAAAGTTGCGTGATAATTACTGGAACATGCCAAACTATCTGGTGTATTGCACTTAGCTTATTGCATGGCGTTCCCTTTAATGCTGCTCCAAGCTGTGCTGTTCCCCTCTTTATTGCTCTGAGCCGACGATGGCCAGCGTTTCGCTGCTTCTTCAGGGTCTCAGGCTACAACTAGGGGATACAAATTGTAAAGTTAGTGTAATGCAGCTTCTCCACACAATGCTGCAATGGCAAAGTTCCAATGTCAGTTGTGGCTGTAATTGTAACTTTGACTTTGCTGCAACATAATTCTGCTTATCGTTGCTATCAGGTATATGTGCCTTTAGGGACCCTGATAGTGGAAAGTAAAGCCCCTGATGCAACCTCTGGGAGGCAAAACATGGCCACATTGGGCATTTGATTTTCATAAAGCTGTGTTTGCTCTTTTATCCTTGGTCTGTTCTGTTGATTTAAGGACTGTCTGTGTGTGGATCTAAGCCTCTGTTGCTTGTGCCGTGGTATAATAATGCATTTTATTTGCTATAAAATTTACCAAGGAAGTCACTAAACCCTAGTACCTCAGTGTAACAGGTTAGTAACTTCAGCAGTAAATATCAATTTGCATTGCTACAGCCAAGGATCACAGTGGGCTTCAAGTTGAGCCCACTACCCTGTTTCCCCGAAAATAAGACATCCCCTGAAAATAAGTAGAGGTTTTGCTGAATTGCTAAATATAAGGCCTCCCCCGAAAGTAAGACCTAGCTCCAAATTGTATCTTCCACCTTCCGCCCCCCCCCCCCCCCCCCGGCTGAGCCCGCCCTCAACTCCCCGACATATTACCTTCCATTCCGTTCAGGACACGCTGCCCTGTGTTTAAAGTTCAGCTGTTAAGTCGCTGCGGCAGCTCGAGTCCAGTCTCCATCGTCAGTGTCCCGCCTTCCTCTGATGAGGTATTTCCTGTTTCCGCGAGGGACATTGAAGGGAAAGACTGAAGTCGAGCCGCCGCTGCCCTTCCCCACAGACGTTCGGCAGCCTCCTGACATCTTTAAAACTGGATGAGTTGCCCAACAGAAGGTACATAGGGGGAAGGGGGAGAAGGTGGTATTAGGAACCCTAAGGACTAAGCTTACTTAGAATGCTGTACTTATGGAGATTCTGTGCACTGTATTGCGCAGTCTCCTTCTTTTTCGTTGTAGGGGGATTGTTTTGCTGACTCATGTTTCACCAAGCTGTATCAAGGCTTCCCCTTAATTTACTTAATGCTGACTTCTTGTCCTGCTGCTGTGAAATTAAAAGAGCTGCTGAAATTCTAGGAAGCTACTGCTAAAAGTTGCAGTGGCCATTTTCTCTAAGAAGCTGCAATTTTACTGTATTACAGAATTTTGAACAGCTTGTAGCCTCTGCAGCTGATATTGAAGTAAGCCTTGGCTCATTGAGCAGGGACTGTCTTTCTATGTTAAACTGTACAGCGCTGCGTAACTCTAGTAGCGCTTTAGAAATGTTAAATAGTAGTAGTAGTAGAGTAAAGAACTGCAATAATCCAATCATGTTACCGTGTTTCCCTGAAAATAAGACATCCCCTGAAAATAAGACCTAGTGCATCTTTGGGAGCAAAAATTAATATAAGACACTGTCTTATTTTCGGGGAAACAGGGTATCTCTTAAAGGGGGCGGATAAATTAAGTCCTCCCTAAAGCTCCCTGACATAGGGGTCCTTTTACCAAGCGGCGGGGGCCGTTTTTCCTGCGCACCAGGGCCATTTTTACTGCAGCCAGTAAAAAGCCCCCAAAACAAAATGGCCATGCAGTAAGAAAACTATTACCATGTGGCCATGTGGTGGGGAGCCCTTACCGCCACCCACTGAGGTGGCAGTAAGGGCTCCCACAGTAACCCAGTGGTAACCGGGCAGCGAAGCCTGATTACCGTCTGGTTACCACCGCGCTACCCATTTCCAAGGATTTTTTTCCCCCAGGAATGGTACACGCTGGACCTGGAACTACCGCTGACTGGGACTCTCGCTGACGGCTGCATTGGGCCAGCGGTAGTCCCGCAATAACGAGCGGTAAGCTCATGTTGGGCTTACCGCCAGCGGCGTACCAAGGGCAGGGCGGTGGGGGCGGTCCATCCCGGGTGCACGCCGCTGGAGGGGTGCAGAGAGCAGCCGTTCACCTGTGGGCTCCGCTGGTTCCCTGCTGCCTCTGCCCCGGAACAGGTTACTTCCTGTTCCGGAGCAGAGGGAGCAGGGAGCCAGCGGAGCTGAGAGCTGTGTGGCTGCTACCAGCAGCTAAGTATGCACCCGGGGGGGGGGCAAGGGGTTGCTGCGCCGGGGGAGGGGTGTCATGCTGCACCCAGAGGGGTGTGCATCGGCGATCCGCCCCGGGTGGCAGCCGACCTAGGATCGTCACTGCTTACCGCTGCTCTGTATAAGGGCCTCATATTGAACAAATGTCCCCTGCCTCCTAGCTCCCCCATCCCCTGCACTTGCCAAGGTTTCCTTGGTGGCTAATGGACAGGCAGAGGTGATTGCCAATTGCTCATGTCCTGTTGAGCGCTTGAGTTCAAAATGGTGCTGGTTGACCCATAACGGTTATATCACAGAGTCAAGCTGGCAAATAAAGGGCCTGCCTGAATATCTGAGAATATGAAAATGAGGAAAAAATATATCACCACTATATTGGATCACTTATTAACAAGTTATTAATAAGAGTAGAATATGAGAAGTGAACTTGTTGAACATCATTGTACTGCTTCACAATAGCTCCGTGAAATTACATTTCAGCTAAAGAATGAAAACTGCTGTATACAAATCTTTGCTTTCCTTTTGATATCTAAGAGTCATTACGAAAGCAATTATAGCAGTTTCTCTGTCTGTATGTCTACAGGGTATTTATCTGTATCTGTCTACATTCTGTGCCAGGTGGACTGGAGAATATATAGCGTATTAAAGGCGAGGGAATTCAGCCTCAATTATCAGGTCGCAAGCAGAGGAAGCAACAAATTCCAAGCTTTCCAGATGATCCTGCCAGCAAGCAGTAATTTAATACACAACTTTTCTGTGGCTTTTTAAACAAACTTAATTTCTCTTGGGGCTTATCTGGGCTCCAAGTCTTGGTCTGATTCCAAATTATTAAGCTTAGCATACTTGAACTTATTTAATCTACGACCTCGGTAGTGCAGTGTCTAAATTAAGAGTACTATAGTGATTTAACAAGACAGATTTTTTCCCCATGATCAATTAGCATCTCCTCGTCTTTAAAACTGTTTTGCACTGCACAGCATTCAGACCCGATGAAAGGAATCTCGATACCAGATCCAATGTATACTCTTTATCCAATCCAATTATCTTTATTTTAGGACCTAGCAAAGCCTTGGCTGCTTTCTTAGGCGTTTCCATTGGCAATTTGGTCTGATTATTGTGAACATAATTTTAGAGGCATCTAGGCATGGAAATAGTGCGATTTGCATATCTTGATTGTAAAGTTGCTATTTTGATATGTGCACTGGCTGGGGTGCAACCATTTAAAGGGTGCATAGTGGGTATGGTGGGGGGCTTGGTTTGGGCATGTACCAAACACAGAGGGTCCTTTGCAAAGGCCTGGTGGCATGTTTAGTGCATGCCAATGATTAACATGCACTTCAGGAAATCACTAAAAACCAACCTCTTCAAAAAGGCCTACCCCAACGACCCCACGTAACCCTCTTCACCTACCAACACAGCACAGCTATGATCGAACAGGACAACACGCAATCTTCATCCATTCCGACCCTCCACTTATACCTCATACGATCACTATACAACTTTGTTATCCACCGACTGGGCAAACGCCCTTGACGGCCACATTGAGCCTGCAAATAGGTGGGAAATGTGGGGTACAAATGCAATGAATGAATGAATAAATACATAAATAAATAAATAAATAAATGTTAGAGACACCCATAGGAATATATGGGTATCTCTAATGTTTAGAGCATGCTTATTTTTAGTACACGTTAAAAACACTAGCGTACCTTTGTAAATGGCCCACATAGACATGTATTCATCTAGACCAGTGCTTCTCAAATCTGTCCTAATGAATATGCATGAGAGAGAATCGCACATGATGGAGTTGACAGTTGTAGCCTACTGGTTAATGCAGTGGGCTGGGGAACTGGGTTCAATTCTCACTGCAGCTGTTTGTGACTCTGGGCAAGTCACTTAACCCTCTGTTGCCCCAGGTACAAAAATAAGTACCTGGATATAATATGTAAACCACTTCAATTGTAACCACAGAAATCCCATTCCTGTTCCCATAAAACCTGGCTGGTGGACTCCCAGGACAGCTTTGAGAATTACAGGTGGTGTTGTTCTTTCACTTGCTTATTCTTGTTTTGTTATGGCTCCAAAATTTTAATAAAGACATTTGAGCACATTGGGTTTTGCACATGCCCTGAGTTATGCCAAGTGCCAGCTCCCAGTTAAGATCTGGGATCTGAAGCCCAAGGGGTAGATGGAACATTGACCCCTTCCCAAATCCCCTTCCCCAAATCCTCTTGACACCCACCCCATGGAATCCTCCAAGGCACCTTTTACTCCTCTCACCCTCACTGGACCCTTCTGATAGCACCTCTTACACCCTTCAGCCTCGCAGACCACCCAACATCATACGTTGGGATCCCTTGCCATGGTGAACACTTTCCCACCTCTCTCTCTTACTGGATGCTCCTCTGTGTCTAGTGGGGAGCAGGAATCATCCCCAGTTGCTCCTGCCCTATTGGGTGACCAAAATCAAAATGATACCCAATTCCTTGCAGTAATCATGATACTACCAGTGGGGGCCGATACCAAATATCAGGGATGCCTGGGGTGGGGAATAATTAGATCTCACCACTGGCCCGTTTACCAGATCATGGGCCTGAATTTTTATTTATTTATTTATTTGTTGCATTTGTATCCCACATTTTCCCACTAATTTGCAGGCTCAATGTGGCTTACATTATGCCGTAATGGCGATCGCCATTTCCGGACAGAGAAATACAAGTGGTATTGCATTAAGGTGCATAAATGATAAAGTAGAATTCACAGTGGTATTGCATTGAAGTTCCTAAAAGATAAAGTGAATTATAAAATAAGTTAGACAAACAACTATAGAAAGTTCATTTCCGGTATATGAGATAAAGTGGTAGTGCGTATTGCTTCAATTTCATTAGTAGCTCGTAGGTTATCAGTCTAGTGTGCAGTTTTTGGTTTTGTCTAGTTCATGTAGATCATTATGGTATGCCTTTTTGAACAAGTTGGTTTTCAGTAGTTTTCAGAAGGTTGCTAGGTCGTGCATTGTTTTTATGGCCATTGGTAGTGCGTTCCACAGTTGCGTGCTTATATTGGGGCCCACTATGGACTACATTCTATCTATGATGCCTAAAAAATCAACACTATCTCTTCTTGTGGTTTCTTCTCCGTCCATGGCATCCACTCTTTTGGCTTTGTGTCATCCACAAAAATGCAAACTTTACCTTCTAACCCGTCAGCAATGTCTCTCACAAATATATTAAACAGAATCGACCCCAGAACTGACCCCTGAGGCACTCCACAGCTCACCTTACTTTCCTCTGAGCAGATTCCACCACCCTCTGCTGCCTGCCAGTCAACAAGTTTCCAGTCCAGTTCACCACTTTGTGTCCCAAGTTCAGCCCTCTCAGCTTATTCATGAGTCTTCTGTGAGGGACCATATCAATGGCTTTGCTGAAAATCCAAGTAGATTACATCTAGGGCATGTCTTTTATCCAGTTCTTTGGTCACCCAGTCAAAGAAATCTATCAGATTCATTTGGCAGGATTTTCCTTTGGTACATAAGTATATTTTATTTATTTATTTATTTATTTATTTATTTATTTATTGTATTTGTACCCCACATTTTCCCACCTTTTTGCAGGCTCAATGTGACTTACAGAGTATGGATATGAGAACGTCGTTACATGATTTAAGAAAACAGTCGATCATAAGCTGAGGTGAAAGAGGAATTTAGATGGAAAGGTGTTAGGTAAGGTCGTGTGAGAGGTGTTTTTGGTGTACTTGAGTGGTTTAAGGAATGATTTGTTTCATTGAGGGTGACTTTTGTAGGCTCTGTTGAAGAGATGTGTTTTCAAAGCTTTGCGAAAGCTGGTTAGATTGGTCATGGTTTTCAGGGCCATGGGTAGTGCGTTCCAAGACTGTGCGCTTTTGTACGCAAAGGTAGTAGCATAAGCCTGTTTGTATGTCATTCCTTTACAGCTGGGGAAGTTCAGGTTGAGGAATTTGCGGGCCGATCTATTGGCATTCCTGGGCAGTAAGTCCACTAGGTTTAACATGCCATACTGGGGCAGATCGAAGGTCCATCAAGTCCAGCATCCTGTTTCCACAGTGGCCAATCCAGGTTACAAGTACCTGGCAAGATCCCAAAAAAGTACAATACATTTTATGCTGCTTATCCCAGAAATAAGCAGTGGATTTTCCCCAAGTCCATCTTAATAATAGCTTATGGACTTTTCTTTTAGGAAAGCTTTAATTGGAATGTATGCGTGTAAATTTAGGCACGGTATCAGCATGTAAAAAAGGGGGGAAAAGAAAGCAAAAAGTGGGAGAGCGACCAAGGATGCCAGAAACTGGAGGATGTTCGTTAATAAAGAATTTTATTAAAAGTTTTGAAGACTCAAAAATTCTTTATTAACGAACATCCTCCAGTTTCTGGCATCCTTGGTCGCTCTCCCACTTTTTGCTTTCTTTTGTTATTACCGTGGGGTGTTTGAGTTCTCCGCTTGCCGGCGGATCTCCTCCTGTAAAAAAGGGGGTGCAGAAATGGGAGGGTCATGGGCGTAATGGGAGCATTCCTAAAATTAATGCACATTGTATATGCTTCCATTTGCACCACGTTTCAGTTGGTGCAAATGGCTGCTCCTAAAGTTAAGTGTGATTCCCAGGCATAAGCATTATTCTTTAAACTGTGCCTAACTTTAAGCTCGGCTTATAGAATAGTGCTGTTTTTCAGTGCCGATTTTTTTTGTATACAATTAAAATTTAATTTGTTATTACATTGCACGTGGGTGTGATATCAGCCAATTGTCCGTAGGTTCCCGAGGACTAAGAACTTTTTCAGCTGATGCGGCAGATGGAAAACAATAAGCATTTAAAAAGAATACAGATGTTATTATTAGAAGAAAAAATACCTTTGAGGGAGTGAGGTGCATGTGACAGAGCCTATTCTCCTACAAAGAGTCCCCCCGATACTCTAGAACCGTGTCTTCCGCTGGAGACATCTCATTTAAGGGGCTGGCTATTCTCTGGTGATGGCTTCCTTCTGGAAATGCATACACGCCACATAATTCCAGTCTGCAGAGCGCATTGTGCTTTTTTCATTCATCAAGACAAAATACCAGCTTGCACTATCCCCCCTCCCCGCTACTGCTATAAGCAATAAAAACAAGCAGTTAAACAAGACATCCCCCACCCTAATACTTCAGTGTGGGGCCAGCTGTGCTTCTATGTGCCTCACACTAAAAGCACATGTATGATGTCACACTTGTTGAAGATTTTTACTTTGTAGAACTGCAACTCAGCATCAAAAACTACTTTTTTTTTTTTGTTTTAATTTCCTTTTCTTGATAGTGGCATATTACAATGTTTCTTTGGACTCCAGCTACTATGGAAGTTTCTGGTCTTCTATATAGCAGAGTACACTGAGGTATTTTTTTTTTTCTTTCCTGCGCTTTCTAAGTACATAATAAGTCCTAAAATTCACCAGCCGGCAGCTGAAAGAAGCTTGTCACGGTGGTTGGTAGCTAATGAAGATCGCTTTAGTTTATCTTCATGAATTGTCAAATATTTGAGTCCGTGAAGTGGTGTGATGAGGTACAAAGACAGATATTTGAAGGGATTTTAACTCATTTGAGCAATTACATGCTTAACTGCCCCGCGATAATCCGTCACTCTGAGTCCTTTCTACACAGCACAAGTGTGGTGTATTAAAATGGCTGGATTTAGAACATAAAGGGCCTGGGCTGAATGGAAGAAAAACAGCAGAGAAATTAATTGCCAGTAACAAACAGCAGGGCTGCTTGCAAGTTATATATCACACAGTTACCCACTGCCAGCAAAATAGCAGGCTGCACTGTGACAACACACAGCCACCAGGATGAAATTGTCCAGTGCCACAAATACCTCCGTTTTTCTGACGACTAATCTGATGCCAGAACAGGTTGTATCTCAGGAACACCAGAGTTTGGGCAGCCAAAAACGATAGATAAACGAAGTGGGAAGTGGACCAATGACTCCAGGACGCTGAGGCTGTGATGGTGTATGAAGGAGCAAACTTTTATTGTAGACTCGACACCGTACAAGCGTTTTCGTTCTGCCACACTTTAGTTTTGTAAATCGCGAAGATTTTTGATAAGACCAACCAGTATTCGCATCGCTCAAGACTCCTGAGGCAGGCCTGTGGCTGAAACGCAGTACTGTGTCGAGTCTACAATAAAGTTTGCTCCTTTATAAACCATCACAGTCTCAGCGTCCTGGAGTCATCGGTCCACTTCCCGCTTTGTTTATCTGTACCTTTACCCTGTGGGATTTTGTGTTCATCCGCTTTGGTGGAGAGCCAAAAATTATAAACACAACACCGGTAATTGATTTCAGGTATTGTACATTTGAACGTACAGTGCTGTATTCCCATTCCCATTGCAGCTGGGGTAAAGGGCCCTCCTTTCTTATGACAATTGAATTGATCAATAGTTTGGAAACTGTGAACAGTCGTCAAAATTATCCTCATAATCCACTTCTCCCACAAGCCTTTCCTTTTCTTCTTCCTTTTTTTTTTTGTGTCATGACGAGCTAATTTTTATCGCTAAAATCATATTCAGTGTATTGGGGCCCTTGTACTAAGCCGCATAGGTGCCTACACATGCCCAATGTGTTCCCCTTCGGAATTACTGCCCACTACCACATGGCCTGGGTGGTAATTTCATTTTTTATGCGCATCCACTACGTGTGCCGGAAAACATATTTTATTTTCTGGCACCCGGTGCTAACCAATCAAAGAACGGATCATCTTCAAAATGTGCACTCTAGTCCAGAAAATCATATATGGCGTAGTCCCAGGATATATGATAGACCTCATAGATCTACCAAAAAGAAACAGAGTCAGGTCTGCCAGATTATACCTAAACCTACATTACCCAAACTGCAAAGGACTGAAGTATAAAACAACCTACGCATCCGGCTTCTCCTACATAAGCGCACAACTATGGAATGGCCTCGCAAAAGCTGTGAAAACAATCCATGACCACCTGAACTTCAGGAAATCACTAAAAACCAACCTCTTCAAAAAGGCCTACCCCAACTATCCTACTCTTCACCCAGAAACACAGCATGCCTAATGATCGTACTGGACAGCACACAATCTTCATCCCTTCCGACCCTCCACATATACCTCATTCGATCACTATACAACCTTGTATTTGTCATCAACCGACTGGGCAAATGCCTTAACAGTACTATGTAAGCCACATTGAGCCTGCAAATAGGTGGGAAAATGTGGGATACAAATGCAACAAATAAATAAACCGGGCGATAATCGGCATTGTATGCGCGCTGACGATTACTGCCTGGTTAACGCGTGAGACCTTACCGCTAAGTCAATAGGTAGTGGTAAAGTCTCGAGTCCAAAATGGACGCACACCAAATTTAATTTTGTTGCACGTCTGTTTTCGGACAAAAAAAGGCCCTTTTTTTGTAGGCGCGCTGAAGAATGGACCTGCATGCGTCCAATACACACGCCTATAACAGCGTAGGCCATTTTTTTGGCACACCTTAGTAAAAGGACCCCTCAGTTTGTCTCTGCAGAAAAGGTGTGTAAATCAGTTTTGAATGCTTTGACCTACTCAAGGGCATTAATGTACAGGAAGTGAGCCTTTTTCAACTGAAGGAAAGCTCTGGAACGAGGTGGGATACGATGAAGTTAAGAGGGAATAGGCTTAGGAGTAATCTAAGAAAGTATTATTTCACTGAAAGGGTGGTGGAGGTGTAGAATGGTCTCCTGGTGCAGGCTGTGGAGTCGCGGACTGTGTCAGAATTTAAAGAGGCATGGGATAAGCAGGGGTGTAGCCAGACAACAGATTTTGGGAGGGCCTAGGCAAGAAGTGGGTGGGCATCAAGTGTTCTCCCCTTCACCCACCTCCCCAAAAAATCTCAGCTGGTGGGAAAACGCTTCTTTCCACCTTCGTAGTCTGCAGCAGGCATGCGCTGAAAACTGAGCATGCGCAGGTGCCAGTATCATGGAGAATAGCGTTTTCATTACCATCAGGGGGAAATCTTCAGCTGGCGGAGCTTGGGATCCCAACCAGCTACCGCTAAACTTGTGCTACTGTTGGGTGGACCTGAGCCTTAATTAGGTGGGCCCAGGCCCACCTTTGGCTATGCCACTGGCGATAAGCATGTGGGATCGCTTAGGAAAAGGAAGAGTTAAGGGTGACAGAGGATGGACAGACTGGATGGGCCATTTGGCATTTATTTGCCGTCATGTTTCTATGTTTCTCCATCATCCATGACATGTGGAATATAAGAGCCTACTAGACTCCAGCATATATTCCTTATCCAACTCTCCCATCAGTAATACTGAAATTCAGTCCAGTACTGTAACACCAGATGCCGCTTCTATTTGAGAGCAGTGCCTGGTGGTATACCGCTGTCCGATATATCATCTAAAGTGCAATCCAAAGACACATTCCTTGGTGCACTCCCATTGCACAGTGACGTGTATGCAACAATTATCTAAAAATGGCTGATTATGCTGGTGAGATACTTGAAGAACTTTCCTCCATTCCTATTTCTTGGTTTTTTTTCAGTGCATGTTCAGTATGTAATAAGATCGTTATTTGGGGATTCTGACTTAGGAATTGCTTTTATTGTTGAAACATGGTGCAAGTTAGGAGATATTGTTAGAAAAAAATAATTGGAAATCCCCTTTATTTATTTATTTATATCTGCATTTGTATCCTGCATTTCACACATTTGTAGGTTCAATGTGGCTTACAAGAAAGACGAAAGGTCCATCAAGCCCAGCATCCTGTTTCCAATAGTGGCCAATCCAGAGTCAGAGGTAGGTTAGTTACAGTTTGTATTTATTTATTTATTTATTTATTTTATTGCATTTGTATCCCACATTTTCCCACCTATTTGCGGGCTCAGTGTGGCTTACAATACATTGTAAATAATGGAAATACGATTTGTTACAATTCAGTTATGGATTACATTGTGAGAATTTAAGCGAAGGCAGAGTCAAGGTATCGTTAGGGAATAGGACAAGGAAAAGAACAATGGAACAATGGAAAGAGACAACGGGAAATTAATAGGGTAATAGAACCTTAGCAAATGAACTTATATAGAGTCTAGGAGTCGTGGTTATAGTTCATATCGAACAAGAAGAGAGTGTTCAGAAGATTAACAGTTGTCTAGAGTTTGACAGGCACAATGTATTCTTTCTTGCCTCATTTCAGTTCTGTCCACTGTCGTATTCTTGTAGTGTATTTCGATGTTTTGGTTGGTTAGTTTGGTTCAGTTGAGAGGAACGTCCTGAAAAAATGGGCTTTCAGGTGTTTTCGGATGATGACGTAGTTATCCTTGAGTTTTAAGTCTTTCGGTAGTGCGTTCCAGGTTTTGGTGCAAAGGAAAAGCCAGAAACGTATTTTTATTTGTATTTTTTAATGTTTTAAATTTGTTGCATTTGTATCCCATAATTTCTCACCTTTTATTTGAGGCCTTCACATCTAGAGAAGAGGAGGGTAAGGTAGGATCTCGCTGGCTTGGTTTGGGGGATGCCTGTTATTTTTCAAATACAGTTGGGGTGATTCATCTATCTTTTGGTGTAATACCAAACTTGATTCATAGTAACATAGTAACATAGTAGATGACGGCAGAAAAAGACCTGCATGGTCCATCCAGTCTGCCCAACAAGATAAACTCATATGTGTATACCTTACCTTGAATTTGTACCTGTCCTTTTCAGGGCACAGACCGTATAAGTCTGCCCAGCAGTATTTCCCGCCTCCCATCATCGGCTCTGGTACAGACCGTATAAGTCTGCCCTCCCCTATCCTAGCCTCCCAACCACCAACCCCTCTTCCCCTCACCTGGAATTCCTGAAGATACTGTAGATTATGATCTACTTCCAGTTTAGTCTCTGATCATGATATAATGCGTTTTATGAAAAGATTTTCATCCACTCTCTGGATAAATGTCAATCTTTCTTGCTGGGTGTTCCTCCCAAAGAAATAATTAATTGGCTGGTTTATTTTATAAATCTGCCTCTGGGTCTTGGTTGATTTTCTCCTTCTATGGGTGATTTTGAATTGACTCCAGTATCAAAAGTGGTTGGTTTAGAATTAACTCTAGTTGCTTGTTTTAGACCAATTACCAATATCCCTTTTCTTACCAAATTAACTGAAATTTTGGTTGGCTTTCAGTTAGCTGATTATCTTGAGAAGTTTACAGGGGCATCTAAATCCAATTTTGAACATTTTGCTGACCTGTGAAGTTACATTAGAAGGGGCAGCATGGACCAGAAGGAAAGGCCCCCCGTGCAGGATGGAGTAAGGTTGCAGCACAGACGATTATTTGTTTATAGAAATGTACACAAGGGGGGAAGGGAGTGAGAGAGAACCGAGGGCAGGAGGGGGCAGGAGGGAAAGAGAAGGTGTGCAGCACTTGTAGTCTGGATTATTCGGTGATCCGGATGTCGCAATTTTGAAGGGTCCAGATTCTTGGGTGCTCTGGATTTCTGGCATCTGGATTTTTAGACTTGTACTTTTATTTATCACAAAGATCAACACATGTAACTGTACAATCTTTAATATATATAGGAATGTCTTATAACGTCTTCTGCTGTAATACAACCATGTACTTCACCACCATGTAACCCAAAACCCTCTATAAACCAAACGTATATTCTTTTCTATTTCCAGTATCCATGACGTATTGTAAGCCACATTGAGCCTGCAAAGAGGTGGGATAATGTGGGATACAAATGCAATAAATAAATAAATAAATATTTGATTTAGTATGAACTCTGTTGTTATCCCAAATCATAGTCCAACTGATAATGGAGCTTTTTTAATTGTGGAAAAAGTTTCAAGCGTGTTAGAGATATTATTGGATTCTTCTTTAACTATATAAATACATAAGTATTGACATACTGGGAAAAACCAAAGGCCCATCAAGCCCAGCATCCTGTTTCCAAAAGTGGCCAATCCAGATCACAAATACCTGGCAAGATCCCCAAAAGTACAAAACATTTTATACTGCTTATCCCAGAAATAGTGGATTTTCCCCAAGTCCATGTAATAACGGTCTATGGACTTTTCCTTTAGGAAGCCGTCCAAACCTTTTTATTAAACTCCGCTAAGCTAACCGCCTTTATCACATTTTCTGGCAACGAATTCCTGAGTTTAATTACACGTTGAGTGAAGAAAAATTTTCTTTGATTCCCGTTTTAAATTTACTACATTGTAGCTTCATCGCATGCCCCCTAGTCCTAGTATTTTTGCAAAGTGTGAACAGACGCTTCACATCTACCCGTTCAACTCCACTCATTATTTAATAAACACAGAAAGGCAGTATATCAAGTCCCATTCCTTTAAAGAAATGGCTGTGCAGTAACTGAACCACTTGCCATTCAGCCATTTTCAGGGAGCACTTACGTGGCGATAAGGGCTCCCACGCTAACCTGGTAGTAACCAGGCTGCACGTGGCACTGCCCAATTACAGCCAGGTACACATCGGCACTACAAAAATTGAAATATTTTTGCATCGCCGGAAGTGGCACATGCTGGGGGAGGGAACTCCCACCTGGCTGCTGCAGTAGCCCAGTAGTAATTCCCTTTTAGTAAGCGGTAAGCCTGCTTTGGGCCCCTTAGTAAATAAATATGTCTTTGGCATTTCCTCATAATTTCAAATGACTTCCTATCTCTAGTTGCAATATCCCAGCTCTAGGAAATACACGTTAGCTCTTTCCATCGCATAGTAGAGATGGAACTCCAAGTTGGTCAGTAGCCAAGTACTACTTGAGTCAAACTCCCTCTTTGGGGTTATGAGCACTAGATCATTAAACGTGTAAAAAAAACTGGCAGCACATCCAAAAATAATTATTCTAGACAAGAATTATGTGAGCAATTAGGTAACTTAAGGGCCCTTTTTGCAAAGGGCTTTCCATGTGCCAATTTGACACTACCACTGGGCTACCGCAACAACTCATGGTAGCCCAGAAGAAGTGCCTGCCCCCACTGTGCGCCATTTCCAATGTTCTAAAATACTTTAATTTTTTTTAGCAAGGGAGACTTACCCAGCAGTAACTGGGCAACCCCACACATTGGCCGTTTATTGCCAGGTAAGCGCGGGAGCCCTTACGGCCTGCTAAATAGCATTGGTACGCAGGTTTGCTGGTCATTGAGGATCCCTTTTTTTTTTTGTTTAATTTGTACCCTGCACTTTCCCACTCATGGCAGGCTCAATGCGGCTTACATGGGGCAATGGAGGGTTAAGTGACTTGCCCAGAGTCACAAGGAGCTGCCTGTGCCTGAAGTGGAATCGAACTCAGTTCCTCAGTTCCCCAGGATCAAAGTCCACTACCCTAACCACTAGGCCACTCCTCCACTGTTGCTACTATTTGAGATTCTACATGGAATGTCGCTATTCCACTAGCAACATTCCATGTAGAAGTCGGCCCTTTCAGATCACTAATGTGGCCGCGCAGGCTTCTACATGGAATGTTGCTAGTGGAATAGCAACATTCCATGTAGAATCTCCAATAGTAGCAACATTCCGTGTAGCATCTCCAATAGTATCTATTTTATTTTTGTTACATTTGTACCCTGCACTTTCCCACTCATGGCAGGCTCAATGTGGCTTACATGGGGCAATGAAGAGTTAAGTGACTTGCCCAGAGTCACAAGGAGCTGCCTGTGCCTGAAGTGGGAATCAAATTCAGTTCCTCAGTTCCCCAGGACTACTACTACTACTACTTACCATTTCTAGAGCGCTACTAGGGTTACGCAGCGCTGTACAAATTAACAATTAAGGACGGTCCCTGCTCGGAAGAGCTTACAATCTAAAGAGCAAAATGTCAAGTTGGGGTAGATAAGTTTTCCTGAGAAGAGGTGTAGTGATTAGGTGCCGAAGGCGACATTGAAGAGGTAGGTTTTGAGCATTGATTTGAAGATGGGTAGGGAGGGGGCACGGCGTATGGGCTCAGGGAGTTTGTTCCAAGCATGGGGTGAGGCGAGACAGAAGGGGTGGAGCCTGGAGTTGGAGGTGGTGGAGAAGGGTACTGAAAGGAGGGATTTGTCTTGAGAGCGGAGGTTACGGGTAGGGACGTAAGGGGAGATGAGGGTAGAGAGGTACGGAGGGGCCGCAGATCGAGTGCATTTGTAGGTGAGTAAGAGAAGCTTGAACTGTATGCGGTATCTGATTGGGAGCCAGTGAAGTGACTTGAGGAGAGGGGTGATATGAGTATATCGGTTAAGGCGGAAGATAAGACGTGCGGCAGAGTTCTGGATGGACTGAAGGGGGGATAGATGGCTACGTGGGAGGCCGGTCAGGAGTAGGTTGCAGTAGTCAAGGCGAGAGGTAATGAGAGAGTGGATGAGACCCTAACCACTAGTCCACTCCTGAGATTCTACATGGAATGTTGCTATTCTACTAGCGAAGTTGGCCCTTGCAGATCACCAATGTGGCCGCGCAGGCTTCTGCTTCTGTGAGTCTGATGTCCTGACTTCAGCCTCACAGAAACAGAAGCCTGCGCAGCCTTCTACATGGAATGTTGCTAGTGGAATAGCAACATTCCATGTAGAATCTCCAATAGTAGCAACATTCCATGTAGAATCTCCAATAGTATCTATTTTATTTTTGTTACATTTGTACCCTGCGCTTTCCCACTCATGGCAGGCTCAATGCGGCTTACATGGGGCAATGGGGGGGTTAAGTGACTTGCCCAGAGTCGGAATCGAACTCAGTTCCTCAGTTCCCCAGGACCAAAGTCCACCACCCTAACCACTAGGCCACTCCTCCACCGCAGCAGGGTTTTTTTTGAAGGAAATGGCCATGCAGTAAGTTAGCCACTTGCCGCATGGCCATTAACCACTTGCCGCATGGCCATTTCCCGGGAAAGCCTTTACCGTTATGGTAAAAGGTGACCTCAATGCATGGAAAACATGTGTACCGACACCACCACAGGGGCAGGAGTGTAGCCAGACCTGTTATTTTGGATGGGTCCACAGTTAAGTTGGGTGGGCCTTTGCAAACTACCCTCTCCCTCTTTTTTCTACATCTCGCTCCCTCCTCAGCCCCCTGATCTGGCATTTGCTGCCACAGCCACCCACTTGTCCCCCATGCACCTAAGCTTCTTCACACGCGGCGCCAGCGACACACATCCACTACCTGTGCTGGCACCGCAGGCTTCCTTCTGCCACGTTCCACCTTCGTTGACGTTCCTTCTTGTTTCTCTCTCTGGCAGGACGCAACAGAGAGAAGCAGACATGGCATGTGCACGCAGTTGGTGCGCAACGCTGCCCCCGCCTGTGAAGCTGATGAGGTATACCTGGAAGGGGGAGGCTTAGAAAGAGGCCGTGGGTGAGCAAGCGAGCAGGGGCAAACTCCAGATCCGGATGAGGGAGAGAAGGGAGCACGGTGGCCGCTGTTGAATTGACATGGGTGGCCCTGTGCCCACCCAGGCCCACCCATAGCTGCACAAGTGCACAGAGGTCCTTTTACCGCAGCTTGGTAAAAAAGACCCCTTCGAGAGCAGTGGCGTTCCTGGCCTTGATGGCACCCGGGGCGGAGCGCCGATGCGCCCCCCCCCCCCCGGGTGCAGCGCGCCCCCTCCACTAAATGACACCTTTCCCCCCCCTCCGGCGAAATGACACCCCCCCGGGTGCACGCCGCTGGGGGTGAGGGGTGCCACGGCGCGCGCCTGCTCCGAGTTCGCTAAACTTCGCTTCGTTGCAGTTCCTCTGCACCGGAACAGGAAGTAACCTGTTCCGGGGAAGAGGGAGCTGCAGCGAACGAGCAACAAAGTTTAGCGAACTCGGAGCAGGCGCGCACCGCGGCACCTCCCAGCGGCATGCACCCGGGGCGGATCGCCCCCACCGCCCCCCCCCCCCCTTGGTATGCCACTGTTCGAGAGTTCTTGTTATTAATGCTTATTTATTTATTTGGATTTTTTTACTGCCTTTTTGAAGGAATTCACTCAAGGCGGTGAAGGATTGTGAAAAAAAGTGTTACAGGTGGATTCCATAATTTGACTAATACTTGTTTCCCTTTTCTTGAAAAATATGTTAGAGGAAATGTGCTAAACAAATCTGTAAAGTTTATTGCTCTTCATGTATAATTTTTTAATGAGTTATTTAAAACCTTAAAATACAGCAATACCCATAATAGAAAATGCTGTAGGGCAGAGTTGCATATATTAATATATATTGATAGTGTGGCTGATAACACAGACAAAAAATAAACCATGCACAAATTTACCGATCTACAATCAATTGATATTGCCTCAACTAGGCCAACAGCATTTGCAGAATTTACAAACAGAAAATACGACCCTTGGATTCTTCATCTTCAAAGGTTACTTCTAATTAGCATCTAGAGATGTCGTGTTCTGTTGGCTTAAAAAAAATAAAAAGATATCAGTTCTAAATAAGAGCACTGACATGGTATCCATCAAAGTCTCCTGGTGCTTGCAATCCCGACAAAAAGCGCTCCAAAGAACTGGCACGTATCAGCGTATTTGCATTTTTGCATCTCATTATGCACATAATTGCATACCAACAGAGCAATTCTTTCCCCATTATCTCAGAAAACATTATCAGCTATGCCTGAAATAAATGCTTAAATGTCAACAATTGACGAGCAAGAAAGGGTGACCTTTGAGGAATTCTATTCTTTTGAGATTCGCCCTGGTATGACTCACTTCTTAACTTTCTGTTTGTGCTTGATAACAGAAATGGAACACAAATGATAGGACGACTATGCCTGTGTCTAAGAAACAGAGTGAAAGGCCCACAGCTGACTGGGAAAAGAGTGGTCAAGTTGGATGTACCACTGTACCATTTCTTGGGAAACTGGTTCACCCAAGTGGCTATCACAGAAACAAAGAAACATCATAGTAGTAACACAGTAAAAGACGGCATCCTGTACGGTCCATCCAGCCTGCCCAACAAGATAAACTCATTTTACATGGTATGTGATACTTTATATGTATATCTAAGTTTGATTTGTCCTTGCCATTCTCAGGGCACAGACCGTAGAAGTCTGCCCAGCACTCTTCTTGTACTAAGTTCTGAAGCTAACGTCGAAGCCCCTTAAGATTTATACTCCAGCCCATCGAAAAATGAAGGCAAATTAAGACCATGGCCTATCCAGTCTGCCCATCCATGCCATCCACTCTCCTTTTCACTCCTTTTGAGATCCTATGTACTTGTCCCGAACTTTCTTGAATCCAGATCCAGTTTTTGTCTCCACTGGGAGGCCATTCCACGAATTCACCACCCTTTTCATGAAGAATTATTTCCTCAGGTTACTCCTGAGTCTGTCCCCTTCATTCCAGAGCTTCTTTTCAATTGAAAGAGACTCGCCTCCTGCGCATTTATGCCACTTAGATATTTAAACATTCTATCATATGCCCCCTCTTCCGCCTTTCAGTTCAACGTTGCAATGCAATTCATTTGCAATTGCATTCCCAGTCACAGCAAAACATGATCTATAAGGGTTTCTGCTTAGAATAATATACTTTGTATATATATATATATATATATATATATATATATATATATATATATATATATAACACCATGGGAAATTGGAAGTGGATAAGCTGAAGAGATTTTCTCCAGGGGATTACTAAGGTTGATGTTAGGAGCTCTCTGGGGTTACTGGAGCGGGGGGGGGGGGGGGGGGGGGGGGGGGGGAGGGATAGTACCAGTGCATTTTTTTCTATCAAAAAAGGTGCCAATACTCAAATGCCAGGCCACCCTTCAGGGGTGGGGTGATCACTGAGGGACCCATTCCCCAATAGCCAGGCACCCTGCAACCAGTCATAGAATCTTTGACAAGGCAGAATTGGTGTGTAGACCCTGACCTCATCCATTAAAACTTGGGGACCATGGCTCAATTTTAGCAGACATTGGAAAAGGTGGTGGTACTCAGTACCTCCAAGTACCCCCTCAAAAAAAGCCCTGGATAGTACTAATGGGGGAGGGGTGAAGACCCCGGCCCAGACCTTGGTATTGGGAATTGAATAATAGGGGATGCCATAAGGGAGTGGAGTTTGAGTGCTATAAAAGTTTTTAGCACCGTAGATCACATGTTTTTTGGTTGCACTCACCCCTGCCAGGACCAATGAGGAGAGGGAGTATTCTAATCAGGCCCAATAACCTAAGACTGAACAAAGAGGTAGTTTCTGCTAGCAAGAGCAGTAATTGAGAGGAGAGCTCTGGGTGGGTAGAAAGGGCGAACCCTCCCGGATCAGAGCAAGGAGAAGCCTGTTCGGTGTCAGAGGGAGCAGCTTGAGGAAGTACCCCTCTGAGTGGTGAAGGATGGACAGGGAGGTCTGGTTCTGAGAAGGTTCAGTGGCTGGGTAAAAACCCAGTGGGATGCTTGTCTACAGAAGGAGCAGGAAGCCACAGCCTTGGATTGTTCTGCTAGAAAGGATGGGTATAAGCCAGGGGCGTAGCCAGATTTCGACGGGAGTGGGGTCCAGAGCCCGAAATGAGGGGGGCACATTTTAGCCCCCCCCCCCAATGCCCCCTACTGCCAATTTTCACCCCTCCCGCCGCCGCCGCCACCACCACCACCGCAACCCTCTTGACCCCCCTTCCTGCCGCCAACCTTCTCCCGCCGCGTACCTTTGCTGGTGGGGGACCCCAACCCACACCAGCCAAAGTCCTCTTCTCAGCCGCGCGGTGTTGCTGACCCCCCCGCTGCAACCCTCTCTTCCCCCCCTTCCCGCCGCCAACCCTCTCCCACCGCGTACCTTTGCTGGCGGGGGATCCCAACCCCCCACCAGCCGAAGTCCTCTTCTCATCCGCGCAGCATTGCTGACCCCCCTGCCGCAACCCTCTCGATCCCCCTTCCCGCCGCCAACCCTCTCCCGCCACGTACCTTTGCTGGCGAGGGACCCCCGCCAGCCGAAGTCCTTTTCTCGGCTGCGCGGCGTTGCCGAATGATCTGATCAAGTTTGAATCTGTTTCTGTGCATGCATCTGACATCCTGCACGTACAACGTGCAGGATGTCAGACGCATGCACAGAAACTTGATCAGATCATTCAGCAAGCAACGCCGCAGGGCCGAGAAGAGGACTTCGGCTGGCGGGGGTTGGGCTGCTCCGCCAGCAAAGGTACATAACGGCGGCGGGGGAGGGTTGGCAGCGGGAAGGGGGGTCGAGAGGGTCACAGCAGGGGGGTCCAGGGCCAAATCTACGGGGGCCCATGCCCCCATGGCCCCATGATTTCTACGCCCCTGGTATAAGTGGACTGGTCACTATTGTAAATATGTAAATATCCGAGGATTTTTTTTCAAGAGAATATCAACTCAGTTATTAAAGCCTCTACAAATAACATAGACTGTTAAAAATGCCTCTACCAATAGCGTTGACTATTTGTTAAGGGGTCCTTTTACAAAGCTGCGGGATAAAGGGCCCTGCGTGGGGGCCATTTTCCCCATGTGCCAGGGTCCTTTTTACCACAGCAGGTAAAAATTCCCCCCAAAATGGCCGTGCAGTATGTTACATTTAATACAAATCCTGGAGTGTGAGTGTAAGTACCTCTAAGAGGGAAATGAGAAAGAGAGTGGCTTAAAACCCTACAGCCTACCGGGATCAAGCCCAACTCTGTAAAGCAAAACGTTTTTTTGGTGACCCTGGTCTCGGGTGCCTGACCTGAGAACTCAGCCAACTCAGTCCATACTTAAGCAGAAAATCCAGAAGTAAGGCTAGTGCTGGGCAGACTTGCACTGTCTGTGCCCTGAAAATGGCAAGGACAGTTCAAGCTCAAGTATGTATATGTTATCATATCATATACAGTTTATCTTGTTGGGAAGACTGGATGGACCATGAAGGTTTTTGTCTGCTGTCATCTACTATGTTACTATCCTGCTTATAATCGAACGAGAAAAATGCCCAAGTTCCGACCTAAATCGGGAGATGGACGTTTATCTCACAAAAACGAATAAAGCGGTATAATCGAAAGCCGATTTTTGGACGTTTTCAACTGCACTCCGTCGCAGATGCGGACAAAGTTGATGGGGGCGTGTCAGAGGTGTGGCGAAGGTGGAACTGGGGCGTGGTTATCTGCCGAACAAAGATGGGCGCATTTCACCGATAATGGGAAAAAAGTATGCGTTTTTACCTAGAATTTAGGACACTTTTCCTGGACCCTGTTTTTTCACGAATAAGGCCCCAAAAAGTGCCCTAAATGACCAGATGACCACTGGAGGGAACCGGGGATGACCTCCCCTGACTCCCCCAGTGGTCACTAACCCCCTCCCACCACAAAAAAATGATGTTTCACAACTTTTTATTTTCACCCTCAAATGTCATACCCAGCTCCCTGGCAGCGGTATGCAGGTCACTGGAGGAGTTGTTAGGGGGTGCAGTGGACTTCAGGCAGGTGGACCCAGGCCCATCCCCCCTACCTGTTACAATTGTGCTGCTTAATGCTTATTAGTCGTCCAACCCCCCCAAACCCACTGTACCCACATGTAGGTGCCCCCCTTCACCCCTTAGGGCTATAGTAATGGTGTAGACTTGTGGGCAGTGGGTTTTGAGGGGGATTTGGGGGGCTCAACACACAAGGGAAGGGTGCTATGCACCTGGGAGCTCTTTTACCTGTTTTTTTGGTTTTGTAAAAGTGCCCCTAGGGTGCCCGGTTGATGTCCTGGCATGTGAGGGGGACCAGTGCACTACGAATCCTGGCCCCTCCCACGAATAAATGTCTTGGATTTATTCGTTTTTGAGCTGGGCGCTTTCATTTTCCATTATCGCTGAAAAACAAAAACGCCCAGCTCACACATTGTTGAATAAAACATGGGCGTCTATTTTTTCCCAAAATACGGTTCGGTCCACCCCTTCACGGACCCGTTCTCGGAGATAAACGCCCATGGAGACAGGCGTTTTCGTTCAATTATGCCCCTCCAAGGCCATTATTTTAATAGCTCTGTTCTTGTTTTGGACATCTGAAAAATAACATTTAGACATCCATATTGCATGGATGTCCAAATCCCAATTTTACAAAGTCAGGATACACACATCTAACACTACAGTATGTCTATATTGCAAGAAGGCATGGTTTGGACCATAGGAGCCAACTTTTCAAAATGATTTGGGGTGCTCCCTCTCCCCCTCCCTCCCTGTCTTATTTTTATTTTATTTATAGCATTTATACCCTGCTCTTTCCCGCTCGATAGCAGGTTCAGTGCAGCTTACAAGGTATGGTACAAAGTATCACAGAGATAACCCAGTTATATAGAGTAGGACAATAGGAAGAGACGTGGGGAAGAGGATTGGAGTATGGGTAGTGTTAGTGGTGTGGATTAGGTTCGAGATTTAAGTTGGGTTGTTGGGGTAGGCTTGTTTGAAGAGGTAAGTTTTCAGCAGCTTTCGGAAGGGTAGGTGTTCCTTGGCTGTTCGGATGTGTCGAGGTATTGCGTTCCAGAGTTGGCTGCCTATAACGGAGAAGTTGGATGCGTAGTAGGTTTTGTATTTGAGGCCTTTGCAGTTGGGAAGATGAAGGTTGAGATAGGTTCGAGAAGATTTGGACCCATTCCTGGCTGGAAGATCGATCAAGTTGGTCATGTAGCTTGGAGATTCGCCATGGAGGATCTTGTGGATCATTGTGTGGGCTTTGAAGTTTATGCGTTCCTTGATGGGGAGCCAGTGAAGTTTTTCACGAAGTGGTGTTGCACTTTCAAATTGTGATTTGCCAAAAACGAGTCTGGCTGCTGTGTTTTGGGCGGTTTGGAGTTTTTTCATGATTTGGGCTTTGCAGCCAATGAAGATGCTGTTGCAGTAGTTGGCATGGGTGAGTACTGTGGATTGTACTAGATTGCGGAAAGTTTTCTGTGGGAGGAATGGTTTTACTCTTTTCAATACCCACATCAGGTTGTCTCCCTCCCCTGTCCCCCCGTCCCCCCTCCCTCCTCCCCCCTCCACTGCCCTCCGAGTTCCAGGCCCCCCTCCCTCCCTCCCTCCCAGTTCCAGGGTCCCATCCTCCCTCCCTCCCTCCCTCCCTCTCTCTCAGTTGCAGGGTCTCGGCAAAAGGTAAAAAATGGATACAGTGGAATCCTCGGGATCTTCCCGGATTTGATCAGAAAACTTTTAAAAGTTCATTTTTTGGGGGGCAGTCGTTTAGATATGGACATTTGATCCCGGGGATCCCGCAGATCTGACTTTCACACTGTCCCTAGGGTCCCTCCCTCCCAGTTCCAGGGTCCCTCCCCCCTCCATTCCAGGTTCCCCCCTCCCTCTCTCCCATTTCCAGGATCGTCGCCCCTCCCTTCCTCCCTTCAAGTTCCAGGCCTCCTCCCTACGAATTTTAAAAGTCATCTATCTTACCTCGTTGGGGTTAGGGTGGCAGCAGCGGTAAAAAGCATTCAGGCTCGGCTTGGTGCTTAGTTCCGTTTTCCCTTCTCTCTCAGCTCTGGTCCCACCCTCATTTCCTGTTTCCGCAATACAGTGCAATCCATTTAAGTGCAAGGGTCTAGGACCAAACAAATACATGCAGGTAACCGGAGCATGCGCTTAACCGTTGTGACCCAAAGAAGCTTGACATCTGATAAACATATGTACAGTACTGTTTATTATACATACAGTATACAGTCTCTGTTAACTGACGTTAGGCTTACTTGAAGTAATCAGTCATAGTCCTCTGTACACTCTTGTGTCTGTGAGTTCCATAGACTACGTCTGCCAGACAGTAAAAACTGTCATAGCACTGACATCCAGTGGCCTCCAGATAGGCCCGCATGGTGTTGAGACTCTCCAGCGCTCTTGCAAAAGTGACAGGAGGTTGTTGAATTTCGTCAGCATGTGCCTCGCTGCTCATTTCATCATCTGTTTCATCATCAGCCATTGCCTGCGTGTAGGCGCATATCTCGACATCAGTGCTGTCATAGGCTGTTTGTAGATCGTAATCAACAGCTACGTAGCGATGAAACTCCTCTTCAGTAACACAGGCTGGGATGTCAATAGCTTGTTCATCTGATGCATTTGCAACAGCTGTATCTGTTTCGTCCCTCTCCACATCCCTAACAAAGCTTGCCCGCTTGTAGCAGTTCACAATGGTTGCCTGCGTAACATGATTCCAGGCTTCTTTCTGCATATGTAGGGAATCCAACAGTGATAGATTACGAGCCAGTTCAACAGCACGTTTATCCTTGCCAGTCTGGTCATCCATAATGCTCATCAGATGACGTAACACAAGAGCCCGATAATGTTGTTTGAAATTGGCTATTATGCCCTGATCCATAGGTTGCCATATTTAAGAAAATACCATGTGTCGGGTGATTATTATTGTGTCATTACTATAAATATCAGATAACCTATATGCCCGAGGGGTCTCGGTTACCTATATTAGTTCCCAGATTTCCTAAATCTTGGATCTGTAATTATGGACTTGAGTGTTATTTACTTGGAAATGTTTATTTCTTGTTTTGTGAAATTCCATTTTATGAACACTTTTCCAATCAAGAGTGTATCTTGTATAAAATTGAATAAATGGAATAAATAAAATAATAAAAAAAGATTAATGGCAGAGAGTGAAAAGGAAACTACAAGGAAGAAGCCAGTATGAAATGTAGATTAAGAGCTTAAACAGTAGTAGAGAACAGATCTTTTATACATCTGGGGGGGGGGGGAAATCTCTCCTAATTGCACCCTTCTCCTCCATCGCTAACTCCAGACTCCGCTCCTTCTATCTCGCCGCACCTTATGCCTGGAATAGGCTTCCTGAGCCGTTACGTCTAGCTCCATCCCTGGCCGCCTTCAAATCCGGGCTAAAGGCCAACCTGTTTGATGCTGCTTTCGACTCCTCACTTGTAACTTTTATCTTATCCTTATGTGTCCTTCTGTCTGTCTTTCCCTTATCCTTTTTGGTCTCAGCCTTTCCTCATAGAAAAGTCGTTCCATCCATTTTATCATTTTCGTCGCCCTTCTCTGCATCTTCTCCAATTCCTTTATATGAGCCATTACGTCTAGCTCCAACCCTGGCCGCCTTCAAATCTGGGCTAAAGGCCAACCTGTTTGATGCTGCTTTCGACTCCTGACTTGCAACTTTTATCTTATCCTTATGTGTCCTTCTGTCTGTCCTTCCCTTCTCCTTTTTGGTCCTGTCTGTTTGTCCCGATTTAGATTGCGAGCTCTTTTGAGCAGGGACTGTCTTTCTTCTTCATGTTCAATTGTAAAGCGCTGCGTACGACTGGTAGCGCCATAAATGTGATTTATAGTAGTAGTAGTTATAGTAATGACATTGATGAGAGGAAAAGTGCCCAGTCCGTGATTTCCTTATGGCTTAAGGTAACTGTAGGGCTCCTTGAATAAGAAGTTTTCCTTCAATCCAAACTCATTGCATTCTTGGATCAGTAGCCCTGGGTTTTTAATGATACATCAGGTCTATAAACCTTTGAATGCTGTGAGTTAAAAGTTTTGAAAAGGACTGGAAGGTTAGGCTCTAGTTTCCATCAAATCATTGCTATAATATTATTGTCTTTTGCAATAGCTTCTGCTGACAACCGTCCTTTTAGTATCCAGTCTTTGCAGTGAACAGCTGATGATGTTCTGTTCAAGGTCTATAAATGAAAACATTAATTTTGTAATCACTTGTTCACCTCCTGTTGGGAAACTTAGTCTGGTAATAATGCCGTGTACTGATTGACTCCAAAAATGGCTCAAAAATTTTTTTTCTCCTGCCTAGAAATGTTGTACTCATAATGAATGCCACGGCAGATGTCTCTGTACTGCCGTTATAAGTCGCACAAACTGGATGAAATTGTAGACAGACGATTAGTTCGCCACTGAAGCATAACCAATGCCTCTCCTACACAAGCAAACACGCAAGCATTCAAAGATGTTAACATCGTTCACCATCATTTCTATTAGATGTGGATTCGATGGCTAGTTAGGATGTTGATAATGTGGAGGGGTATCCTAGTGGTTAAAGCAGTGGACATACAACAGGGTAGCCAGCATTCAAATCTCACCGTTACGCCTTGCAATCTTGGCCAAGTCACCTAATCTTTTATTGCCTCTGGTACAAAATTGAATTATAAGCCTTCTGGGGACAGAAAAATATTGACTGTGCCTGAACGTAACTCAGCATGAGCTGCTACTGAAAAGGCATGAGATAAATAAAAAATTAGTATTGGATCCATTTTAGTACTAAGTTTTGAAAATAGTTAATTGTTGCATTATTATTGCTGAAGTAATTCTGTAGGGCACAGTCGCTACTGGTATAAAAAAATAAATCTCTGATAACCCCTCAACTGATATCCAAGCAAATACTGATGTTATATCCTTTATATTAAAAAGAGGAAAAGCCTCAAATGCAAAGGGGATACTCCGTTGTTGGATTATCTTTACAACCTTAGGGAGACCCCTTAAATCATCATGGGCACAAAAACCTCCCTGATCTTAAATGTTACGCTATCAGAACCAATCTTATATTCTTAAAGGTTCTAAGGTTCAGTTAACTCTCCAGTCTTGCAGTCGCTTTACACCATCCACGGCCCGACTTCGGCCCAAGTTTCGGTATCTGCCTCAGGGTCCGTGATGTCTTACGACTATAATCTTATACATTCACCTCAAACAACATTCGTTACGAGTTCTCCTCACAATTGCTGCTGCTGTTTCCATCTCTTTGCTTGTGGCAATATGGCCGCAGTTGTTTATATTTTGGTATTTATATAAAAAAAAATAAATGTCAGAAAATGGATGAAAATAAGACAGATCTCAGATTTTATGGGTGAAAGGAAAAAATGAGTGAAAGAAGGAGAGTGAGATGCTGAGAAAAAATGTGTGTCATTTACCATGTTGCTTGTAAGCTGTCTTGACCAACTTGCCAACAAAATCTTTTGAAACAAAACAGGAGGAGAAAGAAATGAAACATAGAAGACAATTAAAAACATGGAGGAGTTCATTTGTAAAGGTTGCAAAATGCAAATGATTGAGCCGGAATTCAGAACCTGAGTTCCTAGGAAATCTTATAGATCAGAGGTATTTAACTCAGTCCTCGGGACATCCTGAATCAGTACGTTTTTTGAGGATACCCAAAATGAATATGGGTGAGTTAAATTTGCATGCACTGCCTTCATCGCATGCAAGTATATCTTATACATATTCATTCTGAAAACCTGACTGGCTGGGTGTGTCCCGAGGGCTGGGTTGAGAACCCCTGCTCATAGGCACTGACTCCGTAGGTGCTGTGGGTGCTCGAGCACCCCCAATATTTTGAAACCCGTCAGTCATCCAACGGCACGTCCAAAGTTCTGGTTCCAACGTCCCCAGCCCAACCTACCCTCCCTCTTCACCCTCAACAGCCCTCCTTGCTTTCCTGCCACCCAGCCAGCGCTTGAAACTCAGTTTACCTGACTGAAGTCATGACGGCAGTGAAAGCAGCAGAGAAGGCTCGCCTTCAGCCTTCCCCTTCCCTCTCAGTGTCCTGCCCTTGTGGAAACAGGAAATGAGGGTGGGACGCTGAGAGCAGAAATGCTAGACATGGATGGAAGGGAGGGAAGACAGGAGGAGATGCTCATGGATGCCGGGGAGAGAGGAGAAATGCAGGACATGGATGGAGGGGAGGGGAGGGAACACAAGAGGAGATGTACATGGATGGAGGGGTGAGAGGAGAAATACTGGACATGGATGGAGGGGAGGGAAGAGAGGAAGTGAGATGAACATGGATGGAGGGGCGGAGAGAGATCGGAAAAATGGTGGACATGGATGGAGGAAAAGGAAAACAGAGGAAGGAGATGCACATGGATGGAGGGGAGAGAGGAGAAATGCTGGACATGGATGGAGGGGAGGGAAGAGAGGAAGTGAAATGAACATGGATGGAGGGGCGGAGAGAGATTGGAAAAATGGTGGACATGGATGGAGGAGAGGGAAGAGAGAGGAAGGAGATGCATATGGATGTAGGGGAGTAAAGAAAGAGGAAGGAGATGCATATGGATGTAGGGGAGTAAAGAAAGAGGAAGGAGATGCATACTGACAGAGATGAGGGAAAGGGAAAAGAGGAGGAAAACTACACATGAATGGAGAAAATAGACGCTGGATGGAAAGAGGGAAGAGAGGGGGCAGACGCTGGATGGAAAGGGGAGAGAGAGGGGGTAGACACTGGATGGAAAGGGGGAAGAGAGGGGGCAGATGCTAGATGGAAAGGGGGAAGAGAGGGGGCAGATGCTGGAAGGAAAGGGGAGAGAGAGGGGGGTAGATGCTGGATGGAAAGGGGGGAGAGTTAAGATCGAGGAAAGAAGAAACAAGAGACTGGGACCAACACATTTAGAAACAGTAAACGGCCAGACCACAAAGGTAGGAAAAAATGAATTTTATTTTTAGTTTAGGATAAAGTTGTGTGTTAACTGTGTTAATAAATACAGAAAATGGAAGTAAGCTAATATCTTTAACGGACTAATTTTAATACATTTTTGACTAATGTTTGGAGACCCAACCCTTCTTTCCCATGTCAGAACAGAATACCATAACAGCAGTATACTGTCCTGATCTGAGGAAAGAGGTTTTGGCCTTTGAAAGCTAATTGAAAAATGTATTTACTCCAATAAAAATGATATCATATTTTCCATTTTTTATTTGTTAACCTATAGTATAGTGATTGAAATATGTCAGTTTTTGAAATTTGCATCTCTTTATATTTGCACAGTACAGGGGGACTGAGGGGTGGGACTGTTCAGGGAAGAAGTCCTGGTGCAGGCAGCCTACGAGTGACGCTGCCACTGCCCAGGTGAAGACTGCAGCAGACAGGATTTTAAGGTGGTGGGGGGGGGGGGGGGGGGGGAAGAGAGAACGCACTGCCTGTAAAAAACAATTTCAGCACCCCCAATCATTTTGAAAAGTTGGCTCCTGTGCTCCTGCTATTGATCATCATGGCACACTCACTATTACTAATGTCACCAGAATGGCCTAGATTAGAATAGGTATTGGCTGTCATTTGCAATAACATGAGATATGTCCTATATTGTTCCATGTTGTTACTAAATGAAAAGAAGCAGAAAAAAAAACATATTTTGTGTTTCGTCCTTTGCAAATAATAGTGTGCATTCTTTGAAAACAGTGAGCAGTATGTTTAAGTGCACGTCGGATAAGCGCATGTTCTGTTTAACTGCACGTCGTACTTCGGTCCCGTTTTTGGCGCCATCAATTTCTTTGGGGACAAACTTCGGTTTAGTGCACCACTGATAAGTGCAAGATTCGCTTATATGCATGGCTTAAGACCGCTCCTCTGCAGGAAAGACTCCGCATAAGCGCACACACGTAATATGGAAGCCGATTGGCATGTGACAAAGGGGCGGTAAATTTGAAATCTCGTTGGTTAACTGCCACAGGCAGAATAAGCGAAAGAATGTTGCTAGAGTGTACACTGGCATTGTCGTCACGCAACTGTAAGACTTTAACACAGGCTGAATGAATAGAAGTTCTTAAAAAATTAGAAAACAAAGAAGTCAAGCATCTATTGCTAAAGAATATGGTGTCAATCCCAGTCAAATTTCACATGTCTTGAAGCAAAAAGACCAGCTTCTGGAAGACTGGCAAAACAATACAAATCCACACCAGAAACGAAAACGGGCAGGAAAAGCTGACGATGTAGAAGATGCGCTTCTTCGGTGGTTTTCTCAAATCAGAAGCAGACAGTTTCCTGAATGGAGAAAATAGACGCTGGATGGAAAGAGGGAAGAGAGGGGGCAGACGCTGGATGGAAAGGGGAGAGAGAGGGGGTAGACACTGGATGGAAAGGGGGAAGAGAGGGGGCAGATGCTAGATGGAAAGGGGGAAGAGAGGGGGCAGATGCTGGAAGGAAAGGGGAGAGAGAGGGGGGTAGATGCTGGATGGAAAGGGGGGAGAGTTAAGATCGAGGAAAGAAGAAACAAGAGACTGGGACCAACACATTTAGAAACAGTAAACGGCCAGACCACAAAGGTAGGAAAAAATGAATTTTATTTTTAGTTTAGGATAAAGTTGTGTGTTAACTGTGTTAATAAATACAGAAAATGGAAGTAAGCTAATATCTTTAACGGACTAATTTTAATACATTTTTGACTAATGTTTGGAGACCCAACCCTTCTTTCCCATGTCAGAACAGAATACCATAACAGCAGTATACTGTCCTGATCTGAGGAAAGAGGTTTTGGCCTTTGAAAGCTAATTGAAAAATGTATTTACTCCAATAAAAATGATATCATATTTTCCATTTTTATTTGTTAACCTATAGTATAGTGATTGAAATATGTCAGTTTTTTGAAATTTGCATCTCTTTATATTTGCACAGTACAGGGGGACTGAGGGGTGGGACTGTTCAGGGAAGAAGTCCTGGTGCAGGCAGCCTACGAGTGACGCTGCCACTGCCCAGGTGAAGACTGCAGCAGACAGGATTTTAAGGTGGTGGGGGGGGGGGGGGGGGAAGAGAGAACGCACTGCCTGTAAAAAACAATTTCAGCACCCCCAATCATTTTGAAAAGTTGGCTCCTGTGCTCCTGCTATTGATCATCATGGCACACTCACTATTACTAATGTCACCAGAATGGCCTAGATTAGAATAGGTATTGGCTGTCATTTGCAATAACATGAGATATGTCCTATATTGTTCCATGTTGTTACTAAATGAAAAGAAGCAGAAAAAAAAACATATTTTGTGTTTCGTCCTTTGCAAATAATAGTGTGCATTCTTTGAAAACAGTGAGCAGTATGTTTAAGTGCACGTCGGATAAGCGCATGTTCTGTTTAACTGCACGTCGTACTTCGGTCCCGTTTTTGGCGCCATCAATTTCTTTGGGGACAAACTTCGGTTTAGTGCACCACTGATAAGTGCAAGATTCGCTTATATGCATGGCTTAAGACCGCTCCTCTGCAGGAAAGACTCCGCATAAGCGCACACACGTAATATGGAAGCCGATTGGCATGTGACAAAGGGGCGGTAAATTTGAAATCTCGTTGGTTAACTGCCACAGGCAGAATAAGCGAAAGAATGTTGCTAGAGTGTACACTGGCATTGTCGTCACGCAACTGTAAGACTTTAACACAGGCTGAATGAATAGAAGTTCTTAAAAAATTAGAAAACAAAGAAGTCAAGCATCTATTGCTAAAGAATATGGTGTCAATCCCAGTCAAATTTCACATGTCTTGAAGCAAAAAGACCAGCTTCTGGAAGACTGGCAAAACAATACAAATCCACACCAGAAACGAAAACGGGCAGGAAAAGCTGACGATGTAGAAGATGCGCTTCTTCGGTGGTTTTCTCAAATCAGAAGCAGACAGTTTCCTGTCAGTGGTCCACTGCTTATGGATAAAGCTAATCAGCTAGTTGAAAGTCTTGGACTAACTGAATTCAAAGCCACTGTTGGATGGTTGGAAAGATGGAAGGAGAGAAACAACATAAAATTCAAGAAACAGCATGGTGAGAAACAAGACGCTGATAACTTTGGTGCTGAAAATTGGGTTGTTTCAGTTCTTCCTACCATCTTGAACGTTTGCACCTCGTGACATTTTCAATGCTGAGGAAAACGGTCTCTACTGGCAAGTGATTTCTGATGGAACACTTGCATTCAAACAAGCCGAAACTACAGGAAGTAAAACGTCGAAGGACCGACTGACGATCCTCCTTTGCTGCAATATGGATGGGAATGAGAAGTTGGAACCACTTTTCATTGGAAACAGCAAACAGCCCTGTTGCTTCAAGAATGTTACGCGACTTCCTGTGTCATATGAGACTAATGTAAATTCATGGATGACTGGGGAAATTTGGAAGCAGTGGCTAAAGAAGTTAGACACTAGAATGCGGGCACAAAAGCGTCAGATTTTGTTGCTTTGTGATAATTGTGCTGCACACAGTGATGATGTCAAGCTGTCTAACGTCAATTAGCGCGGGACTTGCAAAAAGAAAAAAGCCCTATTTTTTTTTGTTACATTTGTACCCCGCGCTTTCCCACTCATGGCAGGCTCAACGTATGTGCAGGACGTCAGACTCACAGAAACAGAAGCCTGCGCAGCCTTCTACATGGAATGTTGCTAGTGGAATAGCAACATTCCATGTAGAATCTCCAATAGTATCTATTTTATTTTTGTCACATTTGTACCCTGCGCTTTCCCACTCATGGCAGGCTCAATGCGGCTTACATGGGGCAATGGAGGGTTAAGTGACTTGCCCAGAGTCACAAGGAGCTGCCTGTGCCTGAAGTGGGAATCGAACTCAGTTCCTCAGGACCAAAGTCCCCCACCCTAACCACTAGGCCACTCCTCCAATCCAGGTCACAGATACCCGGCAAGATCCCCAAAATGTACAAAACATTTTATACTCTTATCCCAGAAATAGTGGATTTTCCCCAAGTCCATTTAATAATGGTCTATGGGATGTGCTAGACATTGTAACATAGTAAATGACGGCAGATAAAAACCTGTTTGGTCCAACCAGTCTGCCCAACAAGATAAACTCATTTTACATGGTATGGATACTTTATATGTATACCCGAGTTTCACAATTTTCCTTGCCTTTCTCAGGGCACAAACCGTAGAAGTCTACCCAGCGCTGTTCTTGTACTAAAGATTCTGGAATCCTAAAGAGTTACAAAGTTCTGGAATCCCAATTAGTAGCAACATTCCATGTAGAACCCCAAAGAATAACATAGTAACATAGCAAATGACAGCAGATAAAGACCTGTAAGGTCCATCCAGTCTGCCCAACAAGATAAACTCATTTTACATGGTATGTGATACTTTATATGTATACCCCAGTTTGATTTGTCCTTGCCTTTCTCAGGGCACAGACCGTAGAAGTCTACCCAACACTGGTTTTGATTCCTAATTACCGGCGTTGCCACCCAATCTCCGCTAAGTTTCCGTGGATCCATTCCTCCTAAAGAGGATTCCTTTGTGTTTATCCCACGCATGTTTGAATTCCATTACCGTTTTCATCTCCACCACCTCCCGCGGGAGGGCATTCCACGTATCCACCACCCTCTCCGTGAAAAAATACTTTCTGACATTAGTCCTGAGTCTGCCCCCCCCCCTTCAACCTCAACTCATGTCCTCTAGTTCTACCACCTTCCTGTCTCCGGAAAAGGTTTGTTTGTGGATTAATACATGGGCTTAGGTCGTAGGAAAGTTTTGTGTTACATTGTGTTAAGCCCATTTCTTAGCGCATTATTTCTTTATTTACAACATTTATAGTCCACCTATAAACTAGGCAGATTACAAAAACATGCACAATAAAAACATGATAAAATCTCACAAACATGTAATTAAACTCTGGATTTCATTGCCAGAGAATGTGGTAAAGTTGGTTAGCTTAGCGGAGTTTAAAAAAGGTTTGGACGGCTTCCTAAAGAAAAAGTCCATAGACCATTATTAAATGGACTTGGGGAAAATCCACTATTTCTGGGATAAGAGTATAAAATGTTTTGTACATTTTTGGGATGTTGCCGGGTATTTGTGACCTGGATTGGCCACTGTTGGAAACAGGATGCTGGGCTTGATGGACATTCGGTCTGTCCCAGTGTGGCAACAGTTATGTACTTATCTATATATATAAAACTCACCCTCAACGTTCTGAAACGGGCCTCTTTTACTAGTGTGCTTATAATCATCACTAATCCCTCAACACCACTGCTGTAGCCATGCATGTGCAATTTAATTGGTTAATGAGCTAACTACCAATTAACAACCAATTAGTGAAGTTAATTAGCAGTGGTTAGGGTTTCCCCGTGCATCTAGCTGCATTATATAATGCTAGGTGCCTACATCTCATAGCACATATCTCAAAAGGAGGCGTGGCCATGGTAGGGGCATGGGCAGGTCAGGGGTGTTCCGGAAAGTTGCACTCAGTGTTATGGAATAATAGGTCAGTGCACCCAACTCGGTCACCAGGATTTTTACCAGGTTTCAGCAGGCGGAAGCTGGTACCCAGAAAACCAGCACTAAGCACTATTCTGTGCAAGGAACACACACTTTATAGAATAATGCTTTGCTCCAATCTTTTCCAGTGCCCATTTCTGATCACCATTTCGATCACTGTGTCTAACAAGCAGAATAGTAACATATATAGTAACATAGTAGACAACAGCAGATAAAGACCTGTATGGTCAATCCAGTCTGCCCAACAAGATAAACTCATTACTTATGGCATGAAGTGATACTTCATATGCATACTTGTGAATAAGGGTGAGCAGGTTGATGTAGTGTATCTAGCTTTTGATAAAGTTCCTTATGAGAAACTCCTGAGAAAATTAAGGAGTCATGGGTTTGGAGGCAAGGTTCTGGTGTGGGTTAGAAATTGGTTATTGGACAGAAAATAGAGGGTAGGGTTAAATGGTCATTTCTCTCAATGTAGGAGGGTGAACAGTGGAGTGCCACAGGGATCAGTACTAGGACCGGTGCTATTTAACATATTTATAAATGATATGGAAATCAGAATAACAAGTGAGGTGATTAAATTTGCAGACGACACAAAAGTATACAAGGTTGTCAACAAATGTGCAAACTGTGAAATATTGTTGAAAGACATTAGAAAATTGGAAGACTGGGCATCCAAATGGCAGATGAAATTTAATGTGGACAAATGCAAGGTGATGCACATTGGGAAGAGTAATCTGAATCATAGTACCTGATGCTAGGGTCCACCATGGGGGTCAGCACTCAAGGAATAGATAATATGCTGAAATCTTCTGCTTAGCGTGCAGCAGCGGCTAAAAAAAGCAAGCAGGATGCTAGGAATTATTAGGAAAGGGATGGTGAACAAGACTGAAAATGCTATAATTCCTCTTTATCGCTCCATGGTGTGCCCGCACTTTGAGTATTGTGTTCAGTTCTGGTAGCCGTATCTCAAAAAGAGATATAGCGAAATTAGAAAAGGTTCAAAGACGAGCGACCAAAATGATAAAGGAGATGGATATCCTCTTGTGTCAGGAAAGGCTAGAGGTTAGGGCTCCTCAGCCTGGAAAAGAGACGGATGAAAGGAGGTATGATTAAGGTCTACAAAATCCCTGAGTGGTGAAGAGTAAGTAGAAGTAAATCTATTTTTTACTCATTCCAAAAGTACAAAGACTAAGGGACACTCAAGGTAGTTCAATGGAAATACGTTTAAAACAAATAGGAGGAAATATTTTTTCACTCAACGAATAGTTAAGCTCTGGAACTCTTTGCCAGAGGATGTGGTAACAGTGGTTAATGTGTCTGGGTTTAAAAAAGGTTTGGACAAGTTCCTAGAAGGAAAGTCCATAGTCTGCTATTGAGATAGACATGGGGAAACAACTGCTTCCCCTGGGATTTTTTTTAAATTTTTTTATTTATAACCATTTAAATTTTTACAAGCGATAAAACAACTTGCTGGAAATACAGAGAAAGTAATATATAGGAATTATTTCAGTCAGGTAATTCTATTCTCTTCCTTAGACCACTAAATAGAGAGAGTGAAACAAGACAAGGAGATCAATTAAACAGTAAACAGAGAAAAAAAAACCGTGGTATTAACCTGATTATCCCCAGATATTGCTCGTCTAATTCATTATTCCACATTGATCATCTGGTTGGCTTCTTCAAGGCCAATACGGTGTATAGTCAAATCATTTCATTGAAAACATACTTATTGTCCAATATTAGTTAGAAATAATACATCTGATGACATTCTTTCTCTTTTAAAAACCAGAAGTTATTTAACAATACATATACTTAAGTCTCTAATTCAGATCCCACTGATTAAAGTAATCCCAGTTTCCACAGGCTTCACTCCTTTTAAAGTAATAATTTGAGGAAATATTTCTGAGGAAAGCTTTAGGAGTCATACCCGGAACTCTGGGAAAAACAATAATCTCAATATTAATCATCTATAATAATATTCATTTTATTATTCAAAATTTCTGGTCTATTTTCATAACCACTTCTTGCTCATGTACAATCATTTGTTATATCAATTTTTCACTCTAAAAGGGTTCAGTTAAATTGTCCATGTAACTCTCTAATAAAATTATATCTGAAACAAAATTATTTACTGCCACCGTTAGGTCCCGAAGTGCCTTCCAGATGGTATTCAATGTAACCTCCACGGGAGCCAAAAACTCCAAGTTGATTTCTCATAGGTGTTTAGGAGTGGTTTCGCCGATTTGGGTTCTGCTGTAAACGTCCTCCATTTCAGCATATGCCTCTAACTCACTCCTCCACTCCTTTGGACATGGTGGTTGAATAATTCGGGAGCGATGGAGTTGTTTTTTCTAGGTCCAAAAGCTTTGACGCTCCTTCGCTGGTGCTAATCAAAGGACTCGCCAACCCTTTCATCTGTGGGCAGTTCATCGCGCAGCGGTCCCGCACTTGCTGCTCAGGGGATAAAACGCTGGCCATCGGCGGCTGACCGCTGGTTGTCCACTTCCTCTCAGTTAAGGTAACTGCAATTGCAGAGAGGAAATTTACGTAAAGAATACGAAACTTCAGAGGGCAGCTGGGCTGTTGGGCATACGAACTTCAGGTCACCATCTTACCACTCTCCCAGTTGGGACACTCTTTGTCTGGTTTCTCCTCAGAGGCCTGTCTGATATGGGTAACCCTTCAGCATAGCCCTCTAAGTCATTGAAAAAACAAGCCCCTCCACCTCTACAAGGTGGTGTCCCTTCGGAGGGGTGCTTGCCCTGGGATTTGTAGTATGGAATGTTGCTAGTGGAGGAGTGGCCTAGTAGTTAGGGTGGTGGACTTTGGTCCTGGGGAACTGAGGAACTGAGTTTGATTCCCACTTCAGGCACAGGCAGCTCCTTGTGACTCTGGGCAAGTCACTTAACCCTCCATTGCCCCATGTAAGCCGCATTGAGCCTGCCATGAGTGGGAAAGCACGGGGTACAAATGTAACAAAAATAAAATAGATACTATTGGAGATTCTACATGGAATGTTGCTACTATTGGAGATTCTACATGGAATGTTGCTATTCCACTAGTAACATTCCATGTAGAAGGCTGCGCAGGCTTCTGTTTCTGTGAGTCTGACGTCCTGCACGTACGTGCAGGACGTCAGACTCACAGAAGCAGAAACCTGCACGGCCACATTGGTGATCTGCAAGGGTCGACTTCTACATGGAATGTTGCTAATGGAATAGCAACATTCCATGTAGAATCTCCAATAGTAGCAACAGTGGAGGAGTGGCCTAGTGGTTAGGGTGGTGGACTTTGGTCCTGGGGAACTGAGGAACTGAGTTTGATTCCCACTTCAGGCACAGGCAGCTCCTTGTGACTCTGGGCAAGTCACTTAACCCTCTATTGCCCCATGTAAGCTGCACTGAGCCTGCCATGAGTGGGAAAGTGCAGGGTACAAATGTAACAAAAAAAAAAATAGAAGGGATATACATTCATTAGCACACATTCAATCAAAAGGTGCAGAGAAGGGCGACAAAAATGATAAAGGGGATGGGATGACTTCCCTATGAGGAAAGGCTAAAACGGCTAGGGCTCTTCAGCTTGGAGAAAAGGCGGCTGAGGGGAGATAAGATAGAGGTCTATAAAATAATGAGTGGAGTTGAAGTTGAACGGGTAGATGTGAAGTGTCTGTTCACGCTTTCCAAAAATACTAGGACTAGGGGGGCATACGATGAAGCTGCAATGTAGTAAATTTAAAACAAATTGGAAAAAATGTTTCTTCACTCAACGTGTAATTAAACTCTGGAATTCGTTGCCAGAGAATGTGGTAAAGGCGGTTAGCTTAGCGGAGTTTAAAAAAGGTTTGTACGGCTTCCTAAAGGAAAAGTCCATAGACCGTTATTAAATGGACTTGGGGAAAATCCACTATTTCTGGGATAAGCAGTATAAAATGTTTTGTACATTTTTGGGATCTTGCCGGGTATTTGTGACCTGGATTGGCCACTGTTGGAGACAGGATGCTGGGCTTGAAGGACCTTTGATCTGTCCCAGTATGGCAATACTTATGTACTTATGTACTATTAAGGCATCTTAAAAAAAATAAGTGCACAAAAAACAGATACTCATGCTTTAAAAAATGTCTGATATGGGTTAAAGAGTTTTATTAACATAGATATATGAAAAAAAAAACCTTAAAAATATTAATGAAATTTTGGTGAAAAAGCCAGATGTTCCAAAACTGATTCTGGTTTTTTTTTTTTACCTCTGCACACTCATAATATATTGCGTCTAATAAGATTGCAGAAAACTGGGTGACAGCATGAAAACTGTGTTGTGAAGATCTCAGAGTAGGTCCTTGTCAATAATAAGGAATCAAATCTATCAAATGCATTGACTTTTTGAAATTAAGCTTTGTTGCGTGGATAACATTGCTACCCAGATTTATGGCACAGGGGGGCATGTTGTATGCTCTTCACCAGCTAAATATTAGACTAAGCTGACATCAGAGCTACCATGTTAATGGTTCTTGTAGCCCATATTGCTCTGGCTTGGATTGTAAATAAAATCAAATTATTGGCTTTAACAATGATAGATGGACTTTCTTTTGGAGTATTTCCCCCTTAAGATTAAAGGCTCATACCTTTATCTGCATAAACTAACCCCTGGAGTAGGGTACTGCTGACATTTCCAAGAAAATGAATATCCTAACTTATTCCAAAGAGAAGACTTGGTATTTGTATGGTCAGAATAACCTTTGCAGGTGCCCTTTCAGATTAGGTGCACTACATGGAAAATTGTGCTCTTACAGTACTCCATAAATCATACCTACCAATTTTTCTTTAAAGGGGTATGTAAATATCAGTGTACCAGATGGGTAAACAACACTAACCTTGTACAAATGACTTGAAAATTGAAGAAAAGCGCCTTATTTCGCTGCTGGAATTGCTTTTGAAGCCCAGCATCGGGGCTTGGGTTGTAGAATGCATAAAATGATTTGCACACTGGGAATGGAAAATGGGCTGATGGCAGCGCGCTCGACACAGTTTCCCTATTTCTGAGGGCTTTGAGTGATCAGAGATATCACGGCTGTATATTACTTTCCTTTGTGGATCCCAAATACATGAGCATTACAAGTGACATGTATATTATCTGCATGCTTTTAAAGTGGTCAGGCATCATTCTCCTTTCTGTCTCTCATTTGAGCTGGCCAGTGCGCCTGGTTGAACTCCAGGTAAACAAACAAAACAGCAGTTTCAGGGGGAAAATAAGAAAAATTCTCTATGAAAAAATCAAGGCAAGCTGCGCAATTAATAAAGGACTTTCATTGGAGGATGCATTAGCATTAAGAGAATCAGATTACATGGGATTATGAGACCCTCCTGTTAGGAGCCCAAGACGGATTAATTGCCCAAAATATCTCACTCCCGCACTGCAGATTTATTTATTTGGTGGTGCTTTTGGTAAAAAAATAACATTTTACAGTATTGGGCTTCTGAAGAAGCAACCCCAGTAGCAAGATGGGAACAGCGTGTGCAGGAAGTAACCAAATTTGAGATTTTTTACCTACCATAAGTCTAACAAACTGGGGAGCCCTTTCACTAAGCTGTGTAGGCGCCTACGCGAATCCAAGGTGCGTCAATTTGGAGTTACCACCTGGCTACTGCATGGTCCATGCGGTAATTTCATTTTTATGGCACGTCCGCTACATGTGAAAATCGGGCGGTAACTCTGACTTGATGTGCACAGGCGATTACCGCACGGTTAATGTGAGAAACCTTACGTCTATGTCAATGGCTGACGGTAAGGTCTCAGACCCAAAATGGATGCGTGCCAATTTTTATTTTACCGCACGTCCATTTTCGGCAAAAAAACTTTAAAAAGGCCTTTTTTACAGGGGCGCTGAAAAATGGAACTGTGCACACCCAAATCATGCACCTACACTAGCTCAGCTCATTTTTCAGCGCACCTTAGTAAAAGGAACCCTGGAACTTTGGAAATATGCGGCCTTATGGCGTCAGTATCTGGAGACGTTTGCATCAACTTCCTTAAGTATGGATACATGAAGCCTCACAATGGGGGGGGGGGGGGGGAATGGGACACCGAGTGAGTGATTGACTGTTCGAGTGTAAGGTACATTCTGGAATGGTGAGTGAGGGTATGCCTGTTTTGTATGAGATTTATTATTCAAAACACCATCAGATGGACTTGCATTCTCAGCACTGTTTTTGTATGTTTATCGATTTGGAGAGTTGCATATGTTGATGATTTCCTCCCTCTCCTTCTCTGCACATATTCAGCAGACTGCTAAAACCTGTCGTTTTGTTTCTCTATAATATCACCAAAATTCACCCTTTCCTTTCTGAGCACACTACCAGAACCCTCATCCACACTCCTATCACCTCTTGCTTAGACTATTGCAACTTGCTTCTCACAGGTCTCCCACTAAGCCATCTCTCTCCCCTTCAATCTGTTCAAAATTCTGCTGCACGACTAATATTCCGCCAATGTCGCTATGCTCATATTAGCCCTCTCCTCAAGTCACTTCACTGGCTTCCTGTCTGTTTCCACATACAGTTCACCTATCCACACCTATCCTGTTAGAATATCAATGATATGCTTTGATGTCCCCATGCATACTTCCTACCCACCCCCCTCCTCCCACCCTGTCAGACTGTCATAGTAATGCTTGAATGTTTTCACTTATATACACTGTCAGCTAGCACATTTGCTTATTTCCGATCCGACCAAGAAGGGCAACCTTCGAAAGCTAATCAAGAAATGTATTAAGTTATGTCCAATAAAAAAAGGTATCATCTTATTTTCTTTTCCATGTTTTATTTTGTTTGATTTCTATTGATAACACATACAGTTCAAACTCCTCTTATTGACCTATAAGTGCATTCACTCTGCAGCTCCTCAGTACCTCTCCACTCTCATCTCTCCCTACATTCCTCCCCGGGAACTCCATTCACTGGGTAAATCTCTCTTATCTGCACCCTCCTCCTCCACTGCTAACTCCAGACTCCGTTCCTTTTATCTTGCTGCACCTTATGCCTGTAATAGACTTCCTGAGCCGGTACGTCAAGCTCCATCTCTGGCCATCTTCAAATCTAAGCTAAAAGCCCACCTTTTTGATGCTGCTTTTAACTCCTAACCCTTATTCACTTGTTCAGAACCCTTATGTTATCATCCTCACGTTAATATTCCCTTATCTCTTGTTTGTCCTGTTTGTCTGTCCTAATTAGATTGTAAGCTCTGTAGAGCAGGAACTGTCTCTTCATATTCAAGTGTACAGCGCTGCGTACGTCTAGTAGTGCTATAGAAATGATAAGTAGTAGTAGTAGTCTTTGGGATTCCAGAATCTTGAGGCTCTTTGGGATTCCACACAGAATCTTGCTATTGTGGGATTCCGGAATCTTGCTACTCTTTGGGATTCCGGAATCTTGTTACTCTTTGGGATTCCGGAATCTTGCTACTCTTTGTCCTTATCCCTTATTTGTCCTGTTTGTCTGTCCTAATTAGATTGTAAGCTCTGTCGAGCAGGGACTGTCTCTTCATATTCAAGTGTACAGCGCTGCGTACGTCTAATAGCGCTATAGAAATGATAAGTAGTAGTAGTTCTTCATATTCCCGTATATGTGTTCTGTTCTGATGATATAAATAAAGCATTTAAAAAAAAAAGAAAGTGTACTAATTGTTAGCTGCAATGATAGGTAGAAACAATCTTTAGTCTGTACATTGATTAGGATGTAAATCTAAGGGGTGCCAAGAGATATATTCAGCATGTTTTCCACCTAAGGGGGTCTTTTGCTAAGCCGCGGTACTGTTTTTAGCTCGTGGTAGAAATCAGCTGGCAGTAAACGCCGAGATGCCAAGGACCAGACCCCCCCATGGGCATCTCAGGTACAGCCAACTGATTTCTACTAGGAGCTAAAAGCACTACCGTGGCTTGGTAAAAGACCCCCCCCCCCCCCCTCCCGAAAACTGTTTTGGCTTTGTAATGTCCTGGGACATGGTTAATAGGGTGACAAAGGAAAGAAGTAAACTGAGGTCCATCTCAGCAATGATTCTCTAGGAGGGTTTGGATTAAGGCTTTCCAGACTTGTCCTGGTTTTCAGGATACCCATAGTGAATAAGCATGAGGTAAATTTATATATACTGGCCAGTCCTTATTCAAAGCGATTAAGCAGGCGAGAGAGACCCCTGCTCACATAAATCACTTGGAGCCGTCTAACTGCTGATACTCAGCAGTATTTGACCAGGCAGTGCCATTAATATCAACACCAAATGGCTAATTTTGTGCCAAGCCACACACGAGTGCTCCGGTGATGGAGTCGGGGAGGAACTGGGAGTTATGCAGGTGCTGGCAATATTCAGTGCTGGCACCCGCATAGGTAACTGGGCACCTGTATTAAATATAGACTGGCACCTGCATAACTTCCAGTAGCGACTAGCATATTTGAAATGTCCTGCCCTCCCTCTCAAGCCCCCCGTTTAGATCCAGACCCCTTCCTCCCTGCAAAGTCCAGACCCCCGCCCCCCATCACTCCAAGGTCAGACCTTCTAGACAGACCCCCTCTCCCATCTCGCCGGCAAGACCAGATCTCTCCCAACTTCCCAGGCAGGATAGGCTCTTCTTGGTGGTCCAGCAGGGTGATGGGGGCAGGAATGAACCCCACTGACTTCTGCCCCTAACAGTTGTCTCTATAAAATGGCTAGAATGAACTCTAAAGGCAGCCTCACAATACTTTGCTCCTGTCCCCAACACCCCGCTGGACCACCAGGGAGTTTAAGTAGTCCTGAGGTGCCTAACCTGGTTGGGAAGGTGGATAAGGAGTCTGGTTGGGAGTCTGACCTTGTTGGGGGGGTACCTCGCTGGGAGAGGGATTAAGACTGGAACACTGTGAAGGGGGGGATCAGAGGAGCTGAGACACCTCTGTTATGTTACACGGGTCCTGGTCAATATTCAGCCAGAGTCCTCATAACTATTTTAGAGTAGCAGACTTATAAGAGCTGAGGCACAGAGGTATGTAGAGGAGACCTTCAGGGACATAGTAGAGAAATCACACCTCCAGTCTGACCATCTTGTGGTGCTATGGAGGAGAAAGGTCATTAGGAAGGAGAACGTGACATTGGTGTGGCTTGAAGTTATCCTATTGCCAAGACCTTCCCTCAAGAGTATTCAATATCCTCTGACATCAAGGATATGTCTCCAGAGGCTTCTGCCCAGGAGGAAAGGATGACCATTGTAGTTGGCAAATCATTCATTAGGCATGCAGAGAGCTGGGTTGCTGATGGATATGAGGATCGTTTGGTAACTTGACTACTTGATATGAAGATGGAGGACCCAATGTATCACTTAGATAAGACTTTGAGAAGCCAGCTGTCTTGGTACATGTGGGCACTAATGACATAGAGAAGTGCAAGAGGTTTTTCAGTAGAAAGTTGGAATCCTTTTTAAGGAATATTATAAGGGTGATTGGGTTTTAGTTGATTTTATTATCATTGGGTTAGGCAGGGTTATGGGAGAGTGAGTTAGTGGATGAGATTGATTGTAAGTCTAACACATCCTGTACAGTAGCAAACTGAAAGTGGAAGGCTATAAATCAATGTATTAAATTAAATTAGGAAGTTGAAATCCAAAACTTCCAGGGTAGCATTTTCAGAAATGTTCCCTGTTCCTCTTGCAGGATCCAAAAGGAAGGCAGATCTCTGGAATCTCAGTGCACAGGAGGAAAAGAAGAAAAATAAATGTAATTAGAATCTAAGGCAAGAAAAAAAGCTGTCAACAGCCTATAATATGATAAAAATTATAGGTGTAAATATGAGTTCCTCCCATGCTCTCCCCATATTCCACCTATGGTTATGCTTACCTGTAAAATACGTGCTATGTAAGATGTGCATATTTACAGAATAGAAGACAAATACAAATAGGAATAGAAGTGTGGTAGACCTTGAATGATTTTCAGAGGACTGTGTATGTGAGGAGTTAGCTAAACTAAAGGTGGACAAAGCAATGTGGCCGGATGGCATACATCCGAGGGAACTGAAGGAACTTAGGAAAGTTCTGGCGGATCCGCTGGCTGACCTTGTCAATGCTTCCCTAGAGTCAGAACTGGCTCCAGAGGATTGGAGAAGGGCTGATGTGGTCCTTCTCCACAAAAGCATAAGTAAGGAAGAGGTTGGGAACTACAGGTCAGTAAATGTGACTTTGGATTCTATATAGTGCCACTATAGTGCCAGCGCGCCTTTGTAAAAGGACCCCTAAATTGTGTGTTCAAATCCAGAAAATGACCAGATTTGCACGCACAATTTAGGGGTCCTTTTACAAAGGCGCGCTGAAAACTGGCTTAAGGTAGTGCAGGCACGGGTTATGGGCACGCACTGATCAATTTTTCAGCGCGCCTGTAAAAAAGACCTTTAAAAATGTTTTTGCCAAAAATGGAAATGCGGCAAAATCAAAATTGCCGCGCGTCCATTTTGGGTCTGAGACCTTACCGCTTGCCGTTGACCTAGCAGTAAAGTCTCACACTGTAACTGGATGGTAATGACCTACGTGAGCCAAATGCCACTTGGTGCATGTCCAATATGCGCATCTGAAAATAAAAATTAATTATTTTTCGGATGCACGTGCCAAAAATGAAATTACCGCAAGAGCCACATGATAGCCAGACGGTAACTCCATTTTGGCACACGTAGGGCGCATGTAGAAGCTTATGTGGCTTAGTAAAAGGGTCCCTTAATTTGTTAACAAGTCAATCAAAACTGACAATTGCCAATTAACAAGCAATTATTGACCATAATTGGCATTAATTAGAATTTACGCACACAACTGTCTAAGCGCATTCAATAATGTGATATGCATAAATTCTAAGTCACATTGTTGAAAAGAGGGCATGGCCATGGGAGTGGAATGCGCGGGTCATGGGCATTTCTAAAATCTATGTGCGTTGTTACATATGAGGAAAGGCTAAAAGGTTAGGGCTCTTCAGCTTGGAAAAGAGATGGATGAGGGGGTGATATGATTGAGGTCTACAAAATCCCGAGTGGTGTAGAATAAGTAGAAGAGATATTTTACTCATTCCAAAAGTACAAAGACTAGGGGACACTCAAAGAAGTTACATGGAAATACTTTTAAAACAAATAGGAGGAAATATTTTTTCACTCAACAAATAGTTAAGCTCTGGAACTCTTTGCTGGAGGAGGTGATAACAGTGGTTAGCATATCTGGGCTTAAAAAAGCTTTGGACATATTGTACTATTGAGACAGATATGGAAAGCAACTGCTTGCCCTGGGATTTGTAGAATGGAGTATTGTCACGATTTGGGTTTCTGCCAGGTACTTGTGACCTGGCTTGGCCACTGTTTGGAAAACAGTATTCTGGGCTAGATGGACCATTGGTCTGACCCAGTATGGCTACTCTTAAGGGTCTTATTTGGGTCCTGGCTGAATATCAACCAGAACCGGTATAAATCAGGCAGCACACTCTTGGCCAGTCATGCCTTGATTTTATTTATTGGTCCACTTGTATCCCACATTTTCCCAGCTTATGCGAGCTCAATGTGGCTAACAAAGTTATAAGAAAATACAAAATACAACATCAAAAAAATAAAAAATAAAAAAAATAGATCCAGTAAAAGAGCTTGCAAATTAAGTACAGAGTAGCAAAGATAAGAGAAGCTGACAGAGGGGAAAGAGCGGATAAGCTAACAAAGCGGGAAAAGAATAAGGGGGGTTAAACAGCATTGTTGACTTCGGGGTAGGCTTTGTTAAACAAGTTTTTAGCAGTTTTTTAAAAGTTTGATGATCCGACGACTGAATGGGATAACAGGTACAAACTTATTCTGAATGAAATAGCCCCTTTACACTCCAAAACTTTACGTAAAAGCAACCCTTCTCCATGGTTTAACGACATATTGAGAAACCTCAAGTCACAAACCAGGAAACTTGAAAAAATTTGGAATAAATCAAAAGACAACCTCACCTTCAATACATGGAAACAATCACAAAAAAACTACAAGAGGTCCATCAAGCGAGCCAAAAGATCCTATTACACAAAGATTACAACTAATGGAACAGACATTAGTAAACTACTACTACTACTATTAGCATTTATATGGCGCTACTAGATGTAAGCATCGCTGAACAATTGACATAGAGAGATATTCATTGCCAGTGACCAAACACGGCAAGGAATTGAATATTGGGGTCTAATTCAGCCCAAGACGGTCAGCATTTAAAAAAATAAAATAAAATATTTTGATAAGGACTCCCTGATATTGCTGATTGATGGAAGCAACCAACTGTACCAATAGCAACAGGTAAGTTGGTGATGTCATCATGCTCCCTCCCCTGCTTTCCACAACGTGACAGGCATTCTGCAATTACTGCTCAGTAACTCCTGTAGAAAATGGATGTACCCAGCAGCGGCAGGGAATCCTTTTCAAGGTAAGTCAGCTCAGGACCTTATGAAATCTCAAAAGGATTACCCAGGTTGAAACTATTTCCTTTCACGAGATAAGCAAACATCTTGAAATCTGAACATGCAAGTCACTCCTTGCTGGCCGTGGAGTCCAAGAAATTGATATGCTGAACCTTAATTTTAATTCAGTCTGTAACACTGCACAAAAGCCGTTTTTTACTGCTTCCTTTTAGTTCATACTTTCATCAGGTATTATTTCTTTAAAAAGTAAAAAAAAAAAATCACTCACGGTGTGGATACCATCCTGCTGGAACACATATTAGCTCATTTGCCGCCTCACAACAACCCAGCTGAACTATGTACACTTTCACGTCTTTCCAGGCATCACTTTGATTGATGGCTATTTGATTGTAATGTGGGTGATTTTGTTGTTGTTGGGTTTTTTTTCCTTGCAGGAATATTTGAAAATAGTGTTTTTCTCTGTGGTTCCAATTGCATTTGTGTCTCAACTTTATGAACATGTCTAAATTATTTTCTCATAATGTCTTAGTCCACACATATTCCGAAATGCTATTCAACCATCTAAAAACCGCACAGGTTATTGCTAAATGCAGGATTGCTGTCTTCCCCATCTTGACTACTCGGCCCTTCCCTAGGAAATGAAAATCATCCGTCTAATGTTATGTATTTTGGCATGAACGAATAAAGCAATGCTTCTTTCTGGGTGAGAGGGGGAAATTTTATTTTAATGACCACCATTTGTTTACTATTCGTTCCTTTTTGGTGTCATCTTCAAGCAGAATTTCCACATTGCTAATTCTATAAAGTACATGCTAATATTTACAAAGAAACAGAGAAAAACGCAGGCAGATTAAAAAAAAAAAACATGTAGCCTATCCATGCTTTCAGGTATAGGAGAAAGTGGGATGTTTGACCACGGAAAACCAAACACTGGAGGGATTAATTCTTAAAACAGTTGTTTATTGATGATAAACAAGACTCGACAGAAATGTGTTTCCGCCGTTAGGCCTGCATCAGGAGTCTCGATCGACGGTGAACAGATGTTATAAACCTGTAGAAGCACGTGGTTTGATGATCAAAAAGGTTGGTCTAAAACGGCAGAGCAACAGCTGATGCAAAACGTTAAGAGCCACGTCGTGTAATGATCAATGAGGTTGGTCTTCATTAAGAACACAATCGAGCACCTATCCATGCTATCTACTATCCTTCCTCTTCCTTAAAGATCCAATGTATTGGTACCAAGCTTTCTTTAATTGCAATATAGTTTTCATTGCCACCACTTTCACAACATAGTAAATGACGGCAGAAAAAGACCTGCATGGTCCATCCAGTCTGCCCAATAAGACAAACTCATATGTGCTACTTTTTGTGTATACCCTACTTTGATTTGTACCTGTCCTCCTCAGGGCACAGACCGTATAAGTCTGCCCAGCACAATCCCCGCCTCCCGCCACCGGCTCTGCCACCCAATCTCGGCTAAGCTCCTTAGGATCCATTCCTTCTGAACAGGATTCCTTATGTTTATCCCACGTGTGTTTGAATTCTGTTACCGTTTTCATTTCCACCACCTCCCGCGGGAGGGCATTCCAAGCATCCACTACTCTCTCCGTGAAATACTTCCTGACATTTTTCTTGAGTCTGCCTCCCTTCAATCTCATTTCATGTCCTCTCGTTCTACCGCCTTCGCACCTCCGGAAAAGGTTCGTTTGTGGATTAATACTTTTCAAATATTTGAACATCTGTATCATATCACCCCTGTTTCTCCTTTCTTCCAGAGTATACATGTTCAGGTCATCAAGTCTCTCCTCATACGTCTTGTAACGCAAATCCCTTACCATTCTCATAGCTTTTCTTTGCACCACTTCAATTCTTTTTACATCCTTCGCAAGGTAAGGCCTCCAAAACTGAACACAATACTCTAGGTGGGGCCTCACCAACGACTTATACAGGGGCATCAACACCTCCTTTCTTCTGCTGGTCACACCTCTCTCTATACAGCCTAACAACCTTCTAGCTACGGCCACCGCCTTGTCACACTGTTTCGTCGCCTTCAGATCCTCAGATACTATCACCCCAAGATCCCTCTCCCCGTCCGTACCTATCAGATTCTCCCCGCCTAACACATACATCTCCTGAGGGTTTCTATTCCCTAAGTGCATCACTTTGCATTTCTTCGCATTGAGTTTTAATTGCCAAACCTTAGACCATTATTCTAGCTTCCTCAGATCCTTTTTCATGTTTTCCACTCCCTCCCGGGTGTCCACTCTGTTGCAGATCTTAGTATCATTTTTGCAGCCCAAATGCATGACTCTGAATTTCTTAGCATTGAATCTTAGCTGTCAAATTATGGACCCTTCTTCAAGCTTTGCTAGGTCCTTCCTTACTTTATCCATACCATCAGGAGTGTTTATCTTATTACAGATGTTGGTATCATCTGCAAAAAGGTAAACCTAACCAGACATCCCTTCAGCAATATCGCTAAGAAATGTGTTAAAAAGAGCCGGCCCAAGAGCCGAACCTCACTGCACACCACTGGTAGCATCTCTTTACTCAGAGTGAGCTCCATTTACCAAGTCCTTCTCTCACCTTCCAATCAACCAGTTCCTAACCCAGTCACTCATTTAGGGCCCATGTCAAGGGCACTTAATTTATATATTAGTCGCCTATGCAGAAACCGTGTCGAATGCTTTGCTAAAATCTAAGTACACCACATCTAGCGTTCTCCCTTGACCCAACTCTCTGGTCACCCAGTCACTGAAATGAATCAGATTTGTCTTACAAGGACCTGCCTCTAATGAAACCATGTTGCTTCGGGTTCTGTAATCCATCGGATGACTAAAACTTTACTATTCTCTCTTTTAAAAGCGTTTCCATTAAGGACTGGATTCTCTATATTATAGCCTAAAAAATTAGCATTGAAACAAAATACATCTAGGCACATTCTATAAAGTATGTCTAAATTTAGGCGTACTCTATGGAAGATGTCTACATTTCCAAGCAGTTTATAGAATATGCCGAACACCCATCCGCAGGACTAAATTTAGTCGTGGGCTGTTAGTAAAACTTGGAGAAGATGCAGAGCCTAATTTATCGGATCGATATGCAATACAATTTAAATGGCCGGGAGAGGATCCTGGCTGTTTAAGTCACCTGTCTGGTACTAAATGGGAATTTTCAGAGATACTTAACCGGATAGTGTTGCTGAAAATGTCTGGTTAGGCCCAAGTGGAAACCAGCTATTTTGGGGGCTGTTAGCACTTAACCGGCTAAGATAATCGCATAAATAGGACCACATAAAACACAGTCCTATCTTTATATGGTTCGGGGGGGGGGGGGAGCATGGGGAAGGTAATAGTTTCTCCTGACCCTTTAAGTTTCTAGTTCAGTCAGAACCAGGTCTAAAATCTAGTGTAAAAGACTTCATTTTTTAATTAAACTCTGGAATTCATTGCCAGAGAATGTGGTAAAAGCAGTTAGCTTAGCGGAGTTTAAAAAAGGTTTGGATGGCTTCCTAAAGGAAAAGTCCATAGACCGTTATTTCTGAGATAAGCAGTATAAAATGTTTTGTACATTTTGGGGATCTTGCCGGGTATTTATGACCTGGATTGGCCACTGTTGGAAACAGGATGCTGGGCTCGATGGACCTTTGGTCTTTCCCAGTATGGCAATACTTACGTACTTATTTAACTACCTGGGGATTTTTCTTCTGATATTTTAGTCTGGTCATTGCATCAGGAGACCTCTGAATAGGGACATGCACCAGGATTTCATCAAAAGCCCTGCAATAATGGGTTTTTAAATAGAGCTAGTAAGAGTTACCATTGCACAATGACATATGCTCCCTCAGCCGACCTGTGGAGCTGGAAGACCTGAGCCAGGAATTGAATGCAGACTCCTGCATATGGTAATGCACAGCACCACTGGGCCAGCCAGGAAATATGTTCTCATCCCTGTCTATCAAGGATAAGATTTTTTTTTTTAAATAGTGTGTGTGTGTGTATGTGAGAGTTTGTGTGTGGCATGCATAGTATATGCATTCAGCTCTGCCTATTAGCTGAAATACAAACTGAAGCTCTTAGGGAAAAAAAAGCCTTCAGTCTATTTATGTATTTTTAATATTAATATGGTAGACCAGTGGCAGTAATGTTATTAGGGAAATGACGGAATTCTCCCCCAGCTGGACATGTTAATTGAGAAGCCAAGTTTTGGAGGCAAAGTTCAGATTTGTGCAGATGGTAGGACAATGCGGGATGTCAGAGCTAGGTCAGTGTCAATCCCAAACTATACTTAATGGCTCACTTTTCTGCTTTCTCAATGTCAGCTGGTCCCCTCTGGGGTGTATATGTTGGGGAAGTCTGTCTATGGTTCCCCCCCCCCCACCGCCCTTGACTGTGGTGTGGTAATTTCATGTAAATAAAAATGTCCTTAATCTGAGCTCTCAAGAACAAAAGTATCATTGTTAATTAAACGAAGCAAACTTGGTGTAAGATTGCTTTTGTAAGGACCCAGTGAAATTTGTCAACATCATTAAGAAAAACATTGAAAAAGGTCCTTTCTGCTGACCCTGTTATTGAATAGTTTTCTAATAATTTTTTAGTTTTTCCTTTTTTTAACTGACTTTTATAGGTAGCTATTTTGGGTTTGATTAATATATCCTGCGTTGTCACCTTTCGTTCAGTCTGCTCATCAAAAGGGCTTCATAAGACGACGTTATTGTAAATCAATTTCAGACGCCAGTATTTTTTGTTTTGTTTAAATGATATAATTATTATCTCTAATTAAAATGCCAAGTTTGGCTTTCTGTACGAGACTAGATGAAAAGCCTGTTTTAATGAGAAGAGTAACTATGAAGTCAAAATATCTTTATGAAGGAGATAACTTATATAATCACCAATAACCTTTTTCAAGAATATTATCTGACTATTTACAAAACAATGCCTTCTTTAGGACTTTGAATTTGCATATGAAAAAGAGCCTTGGTTGGTGGTGTTTTTGACTGATGTGTCTCTCTTCCTTTGGGGGGGGGGGGGGGGGGGGGGGGGGGGGGGGCTTTCGCCAGAATATCATGCAAGTATAATGCCTCTGGTAAAATATCTAACCCCCTCCCCCCCCCTCATTTTCTTGTTTTGCATCTACTGTCTTGCTGCTCAGGAGTGCTGTTTAATTCACATTTTAATTACTTGTCTTGCTGATCTGGCTGGTAATTTTAGGCAGAGGAAATCTGCTTGTCTGGTCTCAGCCACTAGGAGTTGCTTTGCAATCAAGGGGACAGTTTCCACGCTCCACTCGGAAGCCGCTGCACTATGAATGCACAGGTGATCATTTCTTTGCATTGCTTTGGCAGATTAAACAGTGCTAATTTAAACTCATACAAGGATTTATTGCTCCTACGTCATCATATTTTTCATATTTTCATTATTGATATACCTTTGAAAATGTGAAGATACCGTAAATTATTTTATTACAAAATGATCCTGCAAATAGTTTGTCTGCTATTAAGAGACAAATGACTCTAGTCTTTTTGGTAACCCTAATGTAAAACTAATTTTCAAGTTCTGCATTTAGTTTCACATATCGTGCAGTCAACTCTACATTGAATCTTTAAGGAAAGTTTTATACATTTTTTTTTATGAATGTAAACCAATGTTAATATCGAAATAGTGCAATTTCTCTGCTAGCTGAATAATTTACAACATAATTGCCCCAAAATATAACTTCACTGCCCCATTTCATTTAAGGTGAGTTTTTTTTTTTCATTCATAGCGTTTGTGTCATGGATACTTGTATATGAATCCAAGTGTAATAGATAGTCTAACTTGAGCCAGGAGGGCAATGACTAATGGCTGTTTTAAAAATTACTGCCCACTGTGTATATTAGGTAGCAATGGAGCTCATTTATCAAAAAGTCTGTTTATAGAGCAGTTCTGAACCTTTTCAGCACTGAAGTAGCCAATACCATTTGTAATATCGCATCCATGTTTAACAAACTGACCTCAAGCTTTGTGTCCCTCTGCAGAAAAAAAGCAATGGCCACTGTTGGAAACAGGATACTGGGCTAGATGGACCGTTGATCTGACACAGTATGGCTATTCTTATGTTCTTATAAGGAAAAGGCAGTGAGAGAGCTGGTGGGACTCTACCAGCTTCCAAGTAGTGAATTCTTGCTATATGCCAGGGATCTATCTGAGTAGAGCCATGACCTGAGCGCTCACGGAGGCACTGCAGTATCCAAGGAAAAGTGAAAGGGTAAGTAGTTTGAGAGACAGAAGGAAGAGAGAGAGAGAACTTAGAAATGAATGGGCAAGAGAGAGAAAGATGAAGGTGAAGGCCTTTAAGAGAGATGACAAAGGAAAAAAGAAAGGGTAAAAGACTTAGCAAGGCAGAAGGAATAAGAAGATAGAAGTGACATGGAGAGGACAATATGAGTTCAAACCTCTTAAGATCTTTCTACACCAATAGCTAGCTGGCATTATCCAGTATATCAGAGCTTATTCTCATTGAATCTTGTCTTAAGCATATGGCCTGTTTCTCCAAACAGGCCAGATACTTAAGACAAGATTCAATTTACATAGACACAACATGAAGAAAGCTGGTGCCAGTCAGATTCCCTCCCCTATGGGCCAACACTTTACAGGACCAGGACACTGCACCAGTGATTTCACAGTAAGAATCCTGAAGGGTAACTTTAAAACAATACAGGAACGTAAGACCTTTGAAGTCAGAATGATTGAATATTTTGACACCCAACAGACACGACTTAACAAGGATCTGGGTTTTCTAGCCCATTATATGTATTTCTCTGTTTATCACTCTCCTCTCAACTACCCACACCCATCCTGTTAGACTATCAATGAAATGAAATGCTTTGATGTACCCATGCATACCTCCTACCCACCCCCACCTTGCTAGACTGTCATTGAAATGCTTTGATGCTTCACTTATATATACTATCACTAACACATTTGCTTATTTCCGATCTGACGAAGAAGGGCAACCTTCGAAAGCTAATCAAGAAATGTATTAAGTTATGTCCAATAAAAAAGGTATCATCTTATTTTCTTTTCCATGTTTTATTTTGTTTGATTTCTATTGATAACCTTTAAGAGTGGACTAACACAGCTACCACACCTCTCATTGGGTACAAATCATACACATAGCATGGTTAATGACACTAAGTTTTGTTTAACATAATTCTAGACAAAAAAATCAAACAAAAAAAGAGTAACCGTAATTTATTATCTTGTTCAACTAGCAGATTATTCTTGTTTCTATGGACTTTCAGTTCAGTAGGAAGAAGGACTTGGATCCTGATGTCATGAGCCTTCATTTACTAGCTACCAGACTAGCTTAGGCATTCAACTTTCTAGGAATTTGTTGCCAGAGAATGTGGTAAAAGCAGTTAGCTTAGCAGGGTTTAAAAAAGGTTTGGATAAGTTCCTAAAACAAAAGGCCATAACCCATTATTAAGATGGACTTGGGAAAATCTACTATTTATTTCTAGGATAAGCAGCAAAAAAAAAAAAAAAAAAAAAATCTGTTTTACTGTTCTGGGATCTTGCCAGGTGCATGTGACCTACTTTGGCCACTGTTGGAAACATGATACTGGGTTTGATGGACCTTTGGTCTGTCCCAGTATGGCAATGCTTATGTTCTAATGTTCCCTCACTGTAGCGAGTAGGGAAATCCATTCTGAACTGTTCCAAAATCTGTAACTGTCAATAAACCTGAGCTGGATTTACTCTAAGTCTATAAATGTTGTGTATTTATAGTATGTGGAAATAAGGGTCAGAACCAAGCAGCAGGAGATACATTGTTAGTCTAATAAAAGGTAATTTTGACAAGCTTCCGAGAGCTATTCTCTCTTCATCAGGTCAGTGAAGAAGTATAACTGCATTGATTCTTCATGGATCTGATAAAATGATAATTCTTAAAAGCTTGTCAAAGATACATTAGGTTAACCAACAAAAAGGTGTCAGAACATGTTGGTTGACCTTTATTTCCACATATCAAAGTGGACTAGCACGGCAGTCATGATTCTCTACTTCTTGAGCAAATCACCAGTGACAATATTTCCGTGCACTGGAGACCACCACAATTCCACACTTTTTGCTGCAGCTGACCCAAGAGCTGAGATATAGAGGTGCATAATCGAACGGCCCCAGCCAAATAGATGGCCGGCCATCTATATGGCCAGCGCTGTAAAGCGGTGGCCAAACCGTATTATTAAAAAAGATAGCCGGCTATCTTTTGTTTCGATAATACGGTTGGAGATGGCCAAATGTCAGCATTTGGGCCGGCTTTACACATGGCCGGCATCGGTTTCCGGCGATAATGGAAACTAATGCCGGTGATCTCAAACCCGGCCAAATGCAAGGCATTTCGTTGTGGGAGGAACCAGCATTTGTAGTGCACTGGCCCCCCTGACATGCCAGGACACCTACCGGGCACCCTAGGGGGCACTGCAGTGGACTTCAAAAATTGCTCCCAGGTGCATACCTCCCTTACCTTACATAGTAACATAGTAACATAGTAGATGACGGCAGAAAAAGACCTGCACGGTCCATCCAGTCTGCCCAACAAGACCTTGTGTGCTGAGCCCCCCAAATCCACCCCCAAAACCCACTCCCCACAACTCTACACCACTACCATAGCCCTAAGGGGTGAAGGGGGACACCTACATGTGGGTACAGGGGGTTTTGGAGGGCTCAACATTTACCACCACAAGTGTAACAGGTAGGGGAGGGATGGGCCTGGGTCCACCTGCCTGAAGTGCGCTGCACCCACTAAATACTGCTCCAGGGACCTGCATACTACTGTCAGGGAGCTGGGTATGACATTTGAGGCTGGCAAAAAAAAATGTTTAATTATTTTTTTTGGGTTGGAGAGGGTTGGTGACCACTGGGGGAGTAAGGGGAGGTGATCCTGATTCTCTCCGGTGGTCATCTTTGTCAATTGGGACACTTTTTGACACTTGGTCCTAAAAATAAATGGACCAAGTGAAGCCGGCGAAATGCTCGTTAGAGCTGGCCATCTTTTTTCCAATATCGGCCATCTCATAACCATGCCCTGTCCCGCCCCATCCCGCCTTCGCTACCATGCCGAAACACCCCCTTGAAGTTTGGCCGGCTCCGCGACGGAATGCAGTTAGCGCCGGCCAAAATCGGCTTTCGATTATACCGATTTGGCCGGGTTCAGGAGATGGCCGGCCATCTCCCGATTTGTGTCGGAAGATGGCCGGCGATCTCTTTCAAAAATAAGCTGGATAATCCCTGAATGTTTTCACCTGCTCTGTTTATGGTTTATTAGGACTTAATATACCACTTTTTGTGCAGAGCAAAGCAAAGCAGTTTATAGCCAAGCATAAATCTATTGGACACAACTATAATCTCAAAATATAGTATTTGTGTTCATAATCATCATTACATAGTAACATAGTAACATAGTAAATGACGGCAGAAAAAGACCTGCATGGTCCATCCAGTCTGCCCAACAAGACAAACTCATATGTGCTACTTTTTGTGTATACCCTACTTTGATTTGTACCTGTCCTCTTCAGGGCACAGACCGTATAAGTCTGCCCAGCACTATCCCCGCCTCCCAACCACCAGCCCCGCCTCCCACCACCGGCTCTGACAGACCGTATAAGTCTGCCCAACACTATCCCCGCCTCCCAACCACCAGCCCCGCCTCCCAACCACTAGCCCCGCCTCCCACCACTGGCTCTGGCACAGACCGTATAAGTCTGCCCAGCACTATCCCCGCCTCCCAACCACCAGTCCCGCCTCCCACCACCGGCTCTGGCACAGACCGTATAAGTCTGCTCAGCACTATCCCGACCTCCCAACCACCGGCTCTGGCACAGACCGTATAAGTCTGCCCAGCACTATCCCCGCCTCCCAACCACCAGCCCTGGCACAGACCGTATAAGTCTGCCAGCACTATCCCCACCTCCCAACCACCAGCTCCACCTCCCACCACCGGCTCTGGCACAGACCGTATAAGTCTGCCCAGCACTATCCCCGCCTCCCAACCACCGGCTCTGGCACAGACCGTATAAGTCTGCCCAGCACTATCCCCGCCTCCCAACCACTAGCCCCGCCTCCCACCACTGGCTCTGGCACAGACCGTATAAGTCTGCCCAGCACTATCTTTATCTTTGTATGTTGTCTTTGATACTAAGATTAGCAACCATGGTGCCAAGTTCTCTCTGTATTTAGCTTTCCTCTTTATTTTGGCTCTATTTTTAGATCTTGGGAGCCCAGACTCCATTACAGAATACTAGGATAACCCAATATCTAATGTTGTGAGCCTTGGCCAACATGAGGAGATAAAGACCTAGAAACTTAGAAACACAGAATCATGACCTCAGATGAGGGCAAAATGGCCCATCCAATCTGCCCTTTCTCATTAATCACTATGGGGCCCTTTACCAAGGTGCAGTAAGCATTAATGCATGCTTACCGCAGCAAAAAATACCTTATGCGGGGTGTACTCAGGTGTCCAACGCAGGGCTGTCGAGAGACTAGGTCAGGCCCGGGGTAAGGCCGCCCCGCCTCTGCACCCCCGTCACTCCTCCTGCCACCCCCCCCCCCCCCGTTGCTCCCCCACTGCTGCCACCCCCTGCCGCTGCAGTCCGCGGTCTCACCTGCTTGCCTCCACGGCTCCAGGCCCCCTGCATTCAATGCGGTAGTCGCAGATCGCCTCTCTTCTGGCCTTCCCTCCCTGTGTCCCGCCCTCATCTGATGTAACTTCCGGTTTCCCGGCGGCCCTGTTCGCACAGTAATTTGAGGATCGGTGTGTGCTACCCATGAGATAAAAACTAGAATTTATTTTGTAGCGCTGGGGGCAGGTCTGCAGGCAGAGAGTGGGTGTGTTCTGTGCTAATCAATTTGCAAAGCTACGTTGATGCACTCTGATTAGCGTGTGAGCCTTTACTGCCTACATCTTGGGAAGCGATAGGGACTCACACGGTAATGGCTATGCACTAATGATAAAGTTTTATAACATAGCCATCAATAAAGGAAATAGGAAAATTGGACATTTTACCCCTGCAGTATAATTGGCCTTAGCATGTGAGAATGACCCGCTTAAGGGAATCATCTAACAAAAACTGTTAACCAGCAAAGTGAATGGATAGACATAGCTTGAGGAGGGGACTTTAGTATAGCTACAGTTTTCACAGTGGGTAGAAGTGAGTTGAAGGGTCATCTGTCATAGGATAGAGGTTCTTTTTTAAAATGGTTTAGCAGAATGTATAGAGGACAGTGGATGAAAGAATCCAAATGGAAGGTGGCTAAACCCTCCTTGTGGTAGCTTTCCTGAATCATTTTTTAAACTGTTTTTATTAATTTCAGGCTATCAAGGTAATACTTTTGTAAGATACATCATAATCGTCTGTTGTCTTAATGTTTAAAAGTTACTTGTAGAGAGATATCACAGAGCCACAGATAAGCTATCAAAGAAGATGATATTATACATCTATTGATCGGCAGGATGGAAGTCAGAAATCTATAAAGGATTCTAGAAACAAGGGGATGCAAGGTGGGGAAAATGATCTACAGACTTCAACTGGTCCTTTTGCGTTCTTTGATTGGGAACCAGTGTAGTTTTTCACGGAGGGGTTTTGCGCTTTCAAATTGCATTTTTCCAAAGATAAGTCTAGCTGCCGTGTTTTGAGCGGTCTGAAGTTTCTTTAATGTTTGTTCTTTGCATCCCGCATAAATTCCATTGCAGTAGTCTAAATGACTTAGTACCATTAATTGTATCAGGTTGCAAAATGTTTCCCTCGGGAAGAATTGTTTCACACGTTTGAGTTTCTTCATTGAGTGGAACATTCTCTTTGTTCTGGATGTCGCTTGGCTCTCTAGTGTTAGGTTGCGGTCCAATGTAATGCTGAGGATTTTCAAGCTGTCTGAGATAGGGAGGGTGTAATCTGGGGTGTTGATAATTGTGGGGTTGTCTGTGCTGTGTTGGGATGAGAGAATGAGACAGTGTGTTTTTTTCTTTATTGAGTTTTAGTTGGAATGCATTTGCCCAAGAGTCCATGATGTTCAAGCTGATCTTGATTTCGTTGGTGATTTCTGTCAGTTTAGATTTGTAAGGATGAATGTATATTGTGACATCGTCTGCATAGATGAAAGGGTTAAAGCCTTGGTTGGATAAGGTCTTGGCTAGTGGGGTCATCATTAGGTTGAAGAGGATCAGTGATAGCGGTGATCCTTGTGGTACTCCGCAGTCTGCTTTCCATGGTGATGATATGTTTGAGTTTGATTTTACTTGGTATGTTATTGTGGTTAGGAAGCCCTTGATCCAACTAAATATGTTTCCACCAATCCCGAACTTATCTAGTACTCTTATTAATGTGGTTTACCATGTCGAATGCACTAGACATGTCGAATTGGAGGAGGAGGATATTTTTGCCTATTGCTATTTTCTGCTTGAATTTGGCTAGGAGAGTGAGTATTTATTTTTATTTTTTTAATTTTTGTTACATTTGTACCCCGCGCTTTCCCACTCATGGCAGGCTCAATGCGGCTTACATGGGGCAATGGAGGGTTAAGTGACTTGCCCAGAGTCACAAGGAGCTGCCTGTGCCTGAAGTGGGAATCAAACTCAGTTCCTCAGGACCAAAGTCCACCACCCTAACCATTAGGCCACTCCTCCACTGTTGCTATTATTTGAGATTCTACATGGAATGTTGCTATTCCACTAGCAACATTCCATGTAGAAGTCAGCCCTTGCAGATCACCAATGTGGCCGCGCAGGCTTCTACATGGAATGTTGCTAGTGGAATAGCAACATTCCATGTAGAATCTCCAATAGTAGCAACATTCCATGTAGAATCTCCAATAGTATCTATTTTATTTTTGTTACATTTGTACCCTGCGCTGTCCCACTCATGGCAGGCTCAATGCGGCTTACATGGGGCAATGGAGGGTTAAGTGACTTGCCCAGAGGAGCTGCCTGTGCCTGAAGTGGGAATCGAACTCAGTTCCCCAGTTCCAAAGTCCACCACCCTAACCACTAGGCCACTCCACCACTAGGCCACTCCTCCACTGTTGCTACTATTTGAGATTCTACATGGAATGTTGCTATTCCACTAGCAACATTCCATGTAGAAATCAGCCCTTGCAGATCACCAATGTGGCCGCGCAGGCTTCTGCGAGTCTGACATCCTGCACGTATGTGCAGGACGTCAGACTCACAGAAACAGAAGCCTGCGCAGCCTTCTACATGGAATGTTGCTAGTGGAATAGCAACATTCCATGTAGAATCTCCAATAGTATCTATTTTATTTTTGTTATATTTGTACCCTGCGCTTTCCCACTCATGGCAGGCTCAATGCGGCTTAGTTGGGGCAATGGAGGGTTAAGTGACTTGCGCAGAGTCACAAGGAGCTGCCTGTGCCTGAAGTGGGAATTCAACTCAGTTCCTCAGTTCCCCAGGACCAAAGTCCACCACCCTAACCACTAGGCCACTCCTCCGCTCCTCCACTGAGTAGTACTGATTCTGTGCTGTGGAGAGGGCAAAAACCTGAGAGTGATTCGTGTAATATTGAGAATTTGTTTATATAATCAGTAAGTTGTTTGGCTACCATGCTTTCCATCAGTTTGACTAACAACGAGATGGATGCTACTGGACGGTAGTTAGTGATTTCATTTGTTTTTTTTCTTGTTGTCTTTTGGTATCGGGGTGAGTAGGATATTGCCATTTTCCTTATGGAAGAGACTTTGCTGTAGCATGTAATTTAGGTGGGATGTGAGGTCTACAGTGATTCAGGATTCAGTGGTGGACCTACCATTAGGCCACCTGAGGTGGAGGCCTCAGGTGGCACTCTGCAGGAGGTGGCACTCTCCCCTTCCCCTCTCAACCCTATTCCCCATGAATACCTTATTCATTGGCACTGGCCTATTATACCTAATGCAGCCCACCTCTTGATGTAACTTCCTGTTTCCTCAGAAGTGGGACACACAGTACAGCAAAGAGGCCAGTGCCGATGGCATCCTTTGGGAACTGCTGCAATTGCCACCTTTTGGAAAAGCAAGAAACAAGGCAAACACAGGGAACTGGGAACAGGGTTGAAGATGGAAGGCGGAGATGCCAGACTGGGTATGGGCAGCATCTCATCCCTGCCTCGGGCAACAGATTGCCACCTTTCTTAGGGTTCTTTGAGGTCTGTCATGCACGTCTTATATTCCACCAGTGTCACTATGCACATATTAGCCCTCTCCTCAAGTCACTTCACTGGCTTCCTATCCGTTTCCGCATACAGTTCAAACTCCTCTTATTGACCTATAAGTGCATTCACTCTGCAGCTCCTCAGTACCTCTCCACTCTCATCTCTCCCTACATTCCTCCCGGGAACTCCGTTCACTGGGTAAATCTCTCTTATCTGCACCCTTCTCCTCCACTGCTAACTCCAGACTCCGTTCCTTTTATCTCGCTGCACCATATGCCTGGAATAGACTTCCTGAGCTGGTACATCAAGCTCCATCTCTGGTCGTCTTCAAATATAGGCTAAAAGTCCACCGTGAGGTCTGGCTACGCCCCTGCATTAGACAATAATCAAGGTGTATTATTTTTATTTCCTTCTGAATCATTTGGTAATGGCAAAGTCTTTCTGATTCATTTTGCTAAACGTAGGGCCTCTTTTACTAAGCAGCAGGAAGCCCAACACGAGCTTACAACTTGCTGAAAAGGAAGTACCACTGGGCTACTGTAGGAGCCCGGCGATACTTCCCACCCCTAGCGCCCTGTCATTTCCGGAACTATAAAAATGTATCTATTTTTGTAGCACCGGAGTTAGCGCCTCAGTGGGTGGTGATAAGGACTCCCCCCCCCCCCCCCCCCCCCGAAATGACTGCATGTCAAGTGTTTGGCCATTTCTTGCAGGAAAGAGAGACTTCCCTTTTACCTCCTGTGGTAAACACACCGATGCCAGCGCAGGCCCGCTTTTGCAGCAGCTTTGTTAAAAAGGTCCCATAGATTGGTGTTGGGATCACTGGATAGCAGACACAAATGGTTATTGCCTTCTTAAGTGGAGTGGAGGAATAGCCTAGTGGTTAGTGCAGTGGACTTTGGTCCTGGGGAATTCCCACTGCAGCTCCTTGTGACTCTGGTGGGCAAGTCACTTAACCCTCCATTGCTCCTGGTACGAAATAAGTACCTGAATACATGTAAACCGCTTTGAATGTAGTTGCAAAAACCTCAGAAAAGCAGTATATCAAGTCCCATTTCCCTATCCCCTTCCCTTAAAAATGGAAATATTCATAATTTTAAAAAATGTTCTGTCTTTAACCATAGCAAGTGAGAAGAAACAAAGGTATGATAACGACGTTACAATCCCAATATCTGACAATCTAAAAATCCTAGGAGTAACTTTAGACAAACACCTAACTTTAGAAACTCATGCAAAAGCCACGACGAAGAAGATGTTCAACATGATGTGGGTACTGAAAAGAGTGAAACCGTTCCTTCCACAGAAAACTTTCCGCAATCTAGTACAATCCACAGTGCTCACCCATGCTGACTACTGCAACAGCATCTTCATCGGCTGCAAAGCCCAAATCATAAGAAAACTCCAGACCGCCCAAAACACAGCAGCTAGACTCATTTTTGGCAAATCAAGATTTGAAAGCACAACACCACTTTGAGAAAAACTTCACTGGCTCCCAATCAAGGAACGTATAAACTTCAAAGCCCACACAATGATCCACAAGATCCTCAATGGCGAATCTCCAAGCTACATTTATTTATTTATTGCATTTGTATCCCACATTTTCCCACCTATTTGCGGGCTCAGTGTGGCTTACAATACATTGTGAATGATGGAGGTACAGTTAGTTACATTACGATTATGGGTTACATTATGAAGAGTAATAGGAGACAAATTCAGTAAAATCATCTTTGGGGCATAGAAACTGTGGGATGTGACATAGGGGGAATGGTAGGGTGAGCGGATAATAGCAAGTGAGCGTTAGGGTATAACAATTTATCTGTGGGTTGATTGTGAATGTGGGGAGCATACGGGGGAAGAAAATTCAGAAGGGAGTGTAATGATGCATTTCTATTAGTGTGCATGGAATTCAAGTGTTTTGATCCTTGCAGTAAGTTTTTTCAAAGAGATAGGTCTTCAGTCGTTTGCGGAAGTCGGTTAATTTGTAAATCGTTTTCAGGTTACGTGGTAGTATATTCCAGAGTTGCGTGCTCATGTAGGAGAAGGTTGATGCATGTAGTACTTTGTACTTTATGCCTTTGCACTTAGGAAAGTGGAGGTTGAGAAAGGTTCAAGATGATCTTTTGGCGTTTCTTGGTGGCAGGTCTATTAAGTCAGACATGTATGCAGGGGCTTCGCCGTGAATGATTTTGTGAACTAGCGTGCATACTTTAAAGGTGATACGTTCCTTGAGCGGGAGCCAGTGTAGTTTCTCACGTAGGGGTGTTGCACTTTCGTATTTTGGTTTTCCGAAGATGAGTCTGGCTGCTGTATTCTGGGCTGTTTGAAGTTTTCTCAGTATTTGTTCTTTGCAACCTACGTATATTGAGTTGCAGTAATCTAGATGACTGAGTACAAGTGATTGCACTAGGTTGCGGAAGACAGATCTTGGAAAGAATTGTTTTATTCTTTTCAGTTTCCACATGGAGTAGAACATCTTTTTTGTTGTGTTGTTCGCGTGGGTCTCAAGTGTTAGATAGTGGTCAATTGTGACTCCAATGATTTTTAGATTTTCTGATATTGGTAGGTTTAGTTTAGGTGTGTTAATAGCGGTAAATTTGGTCGTGTTGTATTGGGAGGTTAGTATGAGGCATTGAGTTTTTTCTGCGTTCAATTTCAGTCGGAATGCATCTGCCCAGGTATGCATGATGTGTAGACTTTGGTTAATATCGTTGGAGATTTCATTAATATCTTGTTTAAAAGGAATATATATCGTTCCATCGTCGGCATATATGTAAGGGTTAAGGTTGTGATTTGATAGAAGTTTTGCCAGTGGAGTCATCAGTAGGTTGAAGATTGTTGGTGAGAGGGGAGATCCTTGCGGTACTCCGCACTCAGGTGTCCATGCGGCAGACGTGATTGAATTTGATGTGACTTTTTATGAGCGTAAAGTTATGAACCCCTTGAACCAATTTAGGACGTTGCCTCCGAGGCCAAAGTATTCAAGTATGTGTAATAGGATTCCGTGGTCAACCATATCAAAGGCACTTGACATGTCAAATTGTAGGAGGAGTATATTGGTGCCTGTTGTGATCATTTGCTTGAATTTGGTCAGCAGGGTAGTTAGTACTGTTTCTGTGCTATGATTTGACCGGAATCCTGATTGGGCATTATGTAGTATTGAGAACTTGTCAAGATAATTTGTGAGTTGTTTGGTTACCATTCCTTCTGTTATTTTGGTTATTAGTGGTATAGAAGCAACTGGTCTATAGTTGGTTATTTTGCTTGCATTTTTCTTTGTGTCTTTGGGTATTGGGGTGAGTAAAATTTTTCCTTTTTCCTTTGGGAAAAGTCCGTTTTGTAGCATGAAATTCAAGTGGTTCGTTAGGTCTGCTATGAATTGTTGAGGGGCTGATTTCATGAGGTTGCTTGGGCAAACGTCTAGTTTGCATTGGGATTTGGCGAATCTTTTGAGAGTTTTAAAGATGAGGTCTTCTGACAGTAATTCGAATTCGGTCCAAATCCTGTCTGCTGGGTATATTCCGTCTTCTGGGTCTAGGCAATTTAGGAGTGTGGCATATTCAATAGGGCTGGTGGGTATTTTAAGTTGTAGTTGTATAATTTTCTCCTTGAAGTATTTCGCGAGGACGTCGACCCCTGGTGTATCTTTGCTATTGTTTGTAACTGGTGTGGTGTCTAGTAGTTTATTTACAAGGTGGAAGAGTTTGTGTGTGTCTTTGTAGTTTGGTCCAATCAGTGTTTTATAATGTAGTCTTTTAGTCTGTTTTATGGTGTATTTGTATTTCCTCCGAAGTGATTTCCAGGCATTCAGTGTGTATTCATCTTTCTTTTTGTTCCATGCGCGTTCTAGTTTTCTGACATGTGTTTTGAGTTCTTTCAGCTCTTCGGTGAACCATGGATTTGATTTTTTCCTATGTGATGTTCTGGTTTGGAATGGGGCGATTGTGTCTAATGTTGTCTTACATATGTTGTCCCATTCTTGGAGGAATTGTATGGTGTCTGTATTTGTTGGCCATTCATTTTGGTAGACCTGTTGCCAGAATGTTGTGGGTTCAATTTTTCCTCTCGTGGTGTATGTTGTTCGTTCATGTTTGTTGACTGCGTTTTTTTTGTATTTTTCGCCAGAGGAGGGAGACATGTGCTTTATGGTGGTCTGTCCATGGTGTGGGTGTCCATCTTGTGTCTGTAAATAGGAGAGTTGAGTCTGAGTTGAATTTGTGTGTAATGATGTCCAGTGTGTGTCGCTTTTCGTGTGTTGGTTGAGTATTAGGTGCGTGTAAATCCCAGAGTTTTAAGAATTCTTTGCATTCTTGTGTGCCTGTTGAGGTATCGTCTTCGAGGTGAAGGTTGATATCTCCTATTATAAGGATGTTTGAGGCAGCGACACATGTATTCGAGATGAAGTCCATGAGTTGTGTTTAGGAGTCTTTCCATTTTCCTGGTGGTCTGTAGAATAAGATTGCGTCGAGGTATCCTTGTAGGTTCGGATGAGTGATTCTTGTTGAGGCGATTTCGAGTTGTGGTGAGGTGGATTCGCCGGTGGTTGTGATGGTGAACTCGGATTTGTAAATTATGGCTATTCCACCTCCTCTTTTTCCCTTTCTTGTCCAGTGGGAAATTTTGTATTCTGGTGGGCATGTCTCTATGTCTCTATGATGTCCAACCTGATCGATCTTCCAGTCAGGAATCGGTCCAAATCTTCTCGAACACATCTCAATCTTCATCTTCCCAACTGCAAAGGCCTCAAATATAAAACCTACTATGCCATACCTCGACACATCCGAAAAACCAATGAATACCTACCCTTCCAAAAACTGCTGAAGACTTACCTCTTCAAACAAGCCTACCCAAATGACCAATCCTAAACCCCAATCCTAATTCACACCACTAGCTGATCCTAATTCATACCACTAGCATCACCCACACTCCAATTCTCTCCCCACACCTATTACTTTTGTCCTACTCTATGTAACTTTGTCATCTATGCGATACTTTGTCCCATACTTTGTATTATCTCTATTACACTTTGTACCATATATGTAAGCCGCACTGAACCTGCTATCGAGCGGGAAAGAGCGGGGTATTAATGCCACAAATAAATAAAGAAATAACACGGAATAGGGCTGTGTTATCGTACAGATATGGTGATATCTAACACACCAGGAAGTACTCTTTGCTCCTCCACTAGTGCTTTGTTTCATAAGCAATTTGTGAACAGTCCAGGGGCATAGCCAGACACCCAATTTTGGGTGGGCCTAGACCCAACATGGGTGGTCAGAAGAACTCTGCCCTGTCCCACAAGTGATTTGGTCTCTCCCTCTCTTGCCTGCATACCATAAGGTCTCTCAAATATCCCCCCTCCACGCATACCTTTTAAGTAGCAGATTTTCACCAGCAGCAACTAATATACACTGCTCATGTTGGCCCCACAGCCTTCCCACTCATGCAACTTTCTGTTTCCGCATAGGAAGGAATACGTCAGAGGGAAGGATGTGGAGCCAGTGCGAACAGTATGTATCAGTCGCTGCTTGCTGCAGGTGAAGATCTGCTGTTTATAAGGTATGCAGGAAGGACGGTTGTTGGGAGTTTTTGACTGATCCCTGCCAACCACATCACAGGTGTGCTGCTAGTGGGTGGGCCCGAGCCCAAAGTGGGTGGGCCTGGGCCCACCCTTGGCTACGCCACTGGCGAAAACTACGATGTTTTCTGTTGTTCCACCATTTTTATGGAACAAGCTTCTGAAAGTGCAAAAAAGAATTGATCTGCACTTTCGTAAGGGGGTTAAGGTGTGGTTATAGGGGCAGGCTTACGGTTGATTTGATTTGATGGTGTAATGAGGTTGGCCTGCATTAGTGTGATTTAAATTGTTTGATGCACTTGTATATTTGGTTTTAATCTGTTTGTACATTGCTTTGAGTTATTGTGATAGAGGTGATTAATTAGAGTTAATAAATAAATCATAAATAATTAGGGTTAAGTGCCTTTCTATGGTACAGCCAAAGTGGTTTACTTATTCTATACAAGCAAGTACTGTGACTCTAGGGCTTACAATCAGTGTTGTTCTAAGTACTAGGTCAAAGTACTTAAGTAAAAGTAAAAATAAAAGTATATTTTAATACTTAAGGGTGCCTCTTACTAAGGTGTGCTGAAAAATGGCCTGCGGTATTGTAGGCGTGTGTTTTGGGCGCACAGACGTCCATTTTTCAGCTCGCCTGCAAAAAAAACGCCTTTTTAAAATTTTTGCCAAAAATGTACGTGCAGCAAAATCAAAATTGCTGCGTGTCCATTTTGGGTCTGAGACCTTACCGCCAGCCATTGACCTAGCGGTAAAGTCTCACGCGGTAACCGGGCGGTAATGACCTACACGTTTCAGATGCCACTTGGCGCGCGTATCGAAAATAAAAGTTATTTTTAAGACGCGTGTATTGGAATTGTGCCAAAAACGAAATTACCACAAGAGCCAGGCGGTAACTGCATTTTGGTGCACGTTGGGCACGCATAGATGCTTACGTGGCTTTGTAAAAGGGCCCCTAAATAAAAATAAAAAGTATAGTGAAGAACACATTTAAAATTTTAGTTAAATGGAAGCAAAGAAGTTATTGCCTAATATAATACCTTTTGAGTAAAAAGAAAAAAAGTACTGCCAGTGGCGTAAAAAGGGGGGGGGGGGCGGTGGGGTGGTCCGCCCCGGGTGCACGCGCTGGGGGGGGGGGGGTGTCGGCGCCGCTGGTTACCTGCTCTCTCTGCCCCGGAACAGGTTACTTCCTGTTCCGGGGCAAAGAAAGCAGGGAACCAACGGAGCCGACGCAGCTCCAAGAGATGACGTGGACTCGGCGGAGCAGCGGTAATGATGCACTCCGGGGGGGGGGGGGGTTGCGCACACCGAGGAGGGCGCCGTGCTGCACCCGGGGGGGGGGTGCGCAGCTGCGACCCGCCCAGGGTGTCAGCCGGCCTCGCTACGCCGCTGAGTACTGCGATTATGATGAATGCAACTTTTCTTAACATTTTAATCCCAATAACTTTACTGTTCTACAACTCAATCCACTTTGAATTTTGAAAATGACTGTCACTTATATGAGTGCGTTTGTGAGACGTTAATCCAGCACAGCTAAAAAGGTTCAACAAATGCAGTAGAAGAAAGTGGATTGTTCAGCCTGATAAAAAGTTCCTTCAGATCAGACCAGACTGAAAAGATATTGATATCTTCTGACTGGGTTTTTGTAGGTGTTGATCAAGGCAATCTCTGTCTGAAACACTTGACTTCAGTATAGCAAAGAATGATTTATCATCATCATTATCATCTGCATTAGAAGTAGTGCATCACTTGGATCTTCATCTTCGTCTTCGTTATAATCATCAGGCTGTCCATAGTAACATAGCGTGGAGGGGCATAATCGAACGGGGGCACCCATCTGTAAGGGTGCCCATCTCTAAGGACGGCGCCTCGAAAGGGCGGGGAAACCAGCATTATCGGAACAAGATAGGCGTTAATCTTTCATTTCGATAATACGGTCGGGGACGGCCAAATCTTAACATTTGGGTCGACCTTAGAGATGGTCAACCTAAATGTTGAGATCGCCGACCTTAGAGATGGGCGACCTCGGTTTTTGCCAATAATGGAAACTGAGGACACCCATCTCAAAAATGGCCAAATCCAAGCCCTTTGGTCGTGGGAGGAGCCAGCATTTGTAGTGCACTGGTCCCCCTCACATGCCAGGACACCAACTGGGCACTGCAGTGGACTTCACAAATTGCTCCCAGGTGCATAGCTTCCTTACCTTGGGTGCTCTTTTTTCCATTATCAGCCGTGGATGGCAATCTCTTAATCATGCCCCGTCCCGTCTTCGCTACCCTGCCGATACGCCCCTGTAAACTTTGGCCGTCCCCGTGACGGAAAGCAGTTGCAAACGGCCAAAATCAGCTTTCAATTATGCCGATTTGGGCGTCCTTGCGAGAAGGACGCCCGTCTCCTGATTTGTGACGAAAGATGGGCGTACTTCTCTTTCGAAAATAAGCGTGATAGTAACATAAGTACATACATAAGTACATAAGTAATGCCATACTGGGAAAAGACCAAGGGTCCATCGAGCCCAGCATCCTGTCCACGACAGCGGCCAATCCAGGCCAAGGGCACCTGGCAAGCTTCCCAAACGTACAAACATTCTAATCATGTTATTCCTGGAATTTTGGATTTTTCCAAGTCCGTTTAGTAGCGGTTTATGGACTTGTCCTTTAGGAAACCGTCCAACCCCTTTTTAAACTCTGCTAAGCTAACTGCCTTCACCACTTTCTCCGGCAACGAATTCCAGAGTTTAATTACACGTTGGGTGATGGCAGAAAAAGACCTCTACGGTCCATCCAGTCTGCCCAACAAGATAAACTCATATGCGTATTATTGAAAAAGATGGCCGGCCATCTTTTTTTTCGATAATATGGTTTAGCCCAGCCAAATGCCAGAGTTTGCCAGGTTTGAGATCGCTGGTCTTGTTTTTCAGCGATAATGGAAAAAAATGCCAGCAACCTCAAACCCGGCAAAATCCAAGGCATTGATCATGGGAGGAGCCAGCATTTGTAGTGCACTGGTTCCCCTGACATGCCAGGACACCAACCGGGTACCCTAGGGGGCACTTCTAAAAATTAAAAAAAAAATACACAAATAGCTTCCAGGTGTACAGCTCCCATACCTTGGGTGCTGAGCCCCCCCAAATCCCCCCCCCCAAACCCACTCTCCACAACTCTACACCATTACCATAGCCCTTATGGGTGAAGGGGGGCACCTACATGTGGGTACAGTGGGTTTTGGGGGGGGGGGGGTTGGAGGGCTCAACACTTAGCACCACAAGTGTAACAGGTAGGGGGGGGTGCACCTGGGTCTGCCTGCCTGAAGTGCACTGCACCCATTAAAAACTGCTCCAGGGACTTGCATACCGCTGTCAGGGAGCTGGGTATGACATTTGAGGCTGGCATACAGGCTGGCAAAAAAGTGTTTTATTTTTATTTTTTTAGTGTGGGAGGGGGTTGGTGACCACTGGGGGACTACGGGGAGGTCATCCCCCATTCCCTCCACTGGTCATCTGGTCAGGTGGGGCACCTTTTTGAGGCTTGGTCGTGAAAATAAAAGGACCAAGTAAACCCGGCGAAATACTGCTTAACGCCGCTTTTTTTTCCATTATCCGCAAAAGCCGGCCATCTGGTAGCCACGCCCATGCCCGCCCATGTCCCATCTTCGCTACACCGCCGACACACCCCCTTGAACTTTCGCCGGCGTGGCGACAGGAAAGCGGCGATGGTGTCAAAAAAGCCGCTTTCGATTATACAAATTTGGCCGCTTTTGAGAGATCGCTGGCCATCTCCCGATTTATGTCGGAAGATAGCCGGCGATCACTTTCGAAAATAAGCCTGTTAGAAACATAGAAATATGATGGCAGATAATGGCCCATCCAGTCTGCCCATCCTCTGTAACCCCTAACTCTTCCTTTTCCTAAGCAAACCCACGTGCTTATCCCATGCCTTCTTAAACCCTTTTTTAATGTTTATAATGTTTTTAAGTTTTATTAATCTGTATATTATACTAATGTGTTCTCTTTTCTCATTTCTCTGTGACTTCTAAAGGTTTTAAGTCTCTATTTGCAACACCACACAGAAGTACTTTTTAGCATTTCTTTGGGTTTCACACATGTTTCTTGTTTTGGTTTTTTACAAAGCTTTTGAGAAACCATTTCAAGTATGTTGGTATTCATAACTTTATTGATGTTTATTTTTGATTATGATTTATGGTTTTACAGATGTTTTTTATGTTATTACACTTATTTATAATCTTTTACGATTATTGTTGCTTATAGTTTATAGCTATATTTATTCATGTTTTATATTTGGTTTTGTAGACTCCTGAAGAAGGTGCTATAGCGCCGAAACACGGCTGTGTTGAGTCAACCTGTTATAATAAACATTATGTTATATTTAATTATACGTCTCCCCCATTGATTGGAAAGAGCCTATTTTCCCCCACTCTTCTCCTCTTTTTATACTACATTTGTTTCGTGGGGAATCAGTGCACTTCCACACCCCGTGTGGCCTCCTTTTTTTAGTTCTTAAACTCTGACACAGTCTTCAACTCCACAACCTCCACCGGGAGGCCATTCCATGCCTCCAACACCCTTTCTGTGAAATAATACTTTCTTAGATTACTCCTAAGCCTAATCCATCTTAACTTCATCGTATGCCCCCTCGTTCCAGAGTTTTCCTTCAGCTGAAAAAGGCTCACTTCGTGTATATTAATGCCCTTGAGATATTTAAATGTCTCCAACTCTCGTTGCCAGAGAATGTGGTGAAGGCGGTTAGCTTGGCAGAGTTTAAAAAGGGTTTGGACGGTTTCCTAAAGGACAAGTCCATAGACCGCTTCTAAATGGAATTGGTAAAATCCACAATTTCGGGAATAACATGTATAGAATGTTTGTACGTTTGGGAAGCTCGCCAGGTGCCCTTGACCTGGATTGGCCGCTGTCGGGGACAGGATGCTGGGCTCGATGGACCTTTGGTCTTTTCCTAGTATGGCATTACTTATGTACTTAAGTTTGGGCTCCAGCACTTACACCTGCCAAAACCTTGGTGTAAATGATGGAACCTAATTCACATTTTATAATGCTTTATAACATTGCGCCTAACGTCTGGGAACGCCCCCTGATCCGCCCATGCTCCTCCCATATCCACGCCCCTTTGGAACTGCACGCAATAAATATCCTGGACTAATTCATCCAGAAAAGGTCAGCATCTTTGAAAACTCTGACCACAGCCATTGGAATATGAGTACAGGTTACATTTTATGCCCCCCGATGAAGGAAAGGCACTGAAACATGGCCATGTCTGAACCTCTGTGAGATTTATATTAATAAATCATTTAATACAGTTATATTTATTTACATATATATTTTTCCTCAATGTATCCCGTGGTCCAATTTGGCCCTTCTGGTTTGCCTGCACAGGTTATACCCACCGTCTTTCCCTTTGTTGCTTCTGACATAGGTACCCTTCTCCACCACCGCCAACTCCAGGCTCTGCCCTTTCTGCCTCGCCTCACCCCATGCCTGGAATAAACTCCCTGAGCCCATACGCCAGGCCCCCTCCCTGCCCATCTTCAAAGCCTTGCTAAAAGCCCACCTCTTCAATGTCGCCTTCGGCACCTAACCATCATACCTCTATTCAGGAAATCTGGACTGCCCCTACTTGACATTTCGCCCATTAGATTGTAAGCTCCTTAGAGCAGGGACTGTCCTTTTTTGTTAATCTGTACAGCGCTGCGTAACCGCAGTAGCGCTCTAGAAATGTCAAGTAGTAGTAGTAGTAGTAGTAGGTGTCCTGTTATCGCCAGTAAATGTACATGCCAGTCTGAGGACATCACTATATTTTCCTTTGCTGCGCATGCTTTCCCATATAGTCTAAAACTTATGGGGTATATACATCTCGAATTACACCACTGAAGCAATTTTTAATGAAACTGCTTTCACTTTGTGGTGCAGAGTTTCCTTTTTTTTTTTGTTGTTTATTTTAAAGTTGTATTTTTATATAAGCAGTTTTAATGCAGAATATTACGTATCACAGCAATGTTAGAATATGCAAACTGCAGAACAGTTCAATTGCTTTTCTAACTTCTCCATCACTTGTTTTTTATACATCAGTAATGCCCCCCTTCCCTATGTCGTTATACAGATGCAATGAATTCTCTGTGGTTTTGCAAGATCCTACGTTATGCAGAAATGTAATCTAACTGTTGTGCACAGGCTTTCTTTCTTCGGGTACGGTTGTTTCCACAACTAATTCACAGGAAAATATGGCTCTGTCGGTTCACAGCCCTCCGTTACAGACCTAAGCAGGTGTTTGCTTAATAATTTGGTCAAAGATCATTGAGTTAAAGGTTAGGACATGGAGAGGGAGAATGGAGGGGTCAGAGCTCTTGCAGAAGGGGGCTGAGACTTGATCTTCCAAAGTCTGGAATGGTCGAACTTCAAGGTCACCCATTAGTGATCTTGCTCTAACGCGCTGAGAGATGTTGACAATAAATCCACCATGCCAGCACCTTTAACCCTATTAATACTGACAATACCAACAATGAAATCCAGTCCAAAGCAGAGATAGTCTGTGGTCCATAACACATAAAATTCAAGGGACCTGAAATTTTGGTTGTTAAAGATGTGTCTCTTATATCGTGCTCCTTTTAATTTAAATACAGAACTACACACTATAAATGTGTATGTGTCTATTCATATACGCAAGAAATAAGATGCCAGTACCTCAATGCAACTATATGTTTATCATCTGGAATTATTTTCAGGAACATGCTCTTTCACGGTAGTGTTATCTGTTAAACTTTCAGCAGTCACCCTTGTTCAGTAATCTGCACATCCTAGATCATTCCAGGTCATTCCAACTTTTCCAGGCAGCAGGAACACCAAAAAAATGACCTAAATCTGATAGGTTATACTATAAATTAAAATCCACGCTCTGATTATATCTGAAGTCTTTGACTGGAATCTGGCAAAAATTATGGGCTGGATTTTCAACACTGACTATCTATCTATCTATCTATCTATCTATCTATCTATCTATCTATCTATCTATCTATCTATCTGTCTGTCTGTCTGTCTGTAGCTATCTATCTATCTATCTATCTATCTATCTATCTATCTATCTATCTATCTATCTATCTATCTATCTATCTATCTATCTATCTATCTCATGTAGTCAGTGCTACTACTGCTATCTTTTTAGTCTAGACTTGCTATTAATAGTACAGTCATGATATATAAGTCCAGGGCTTTTTTTGAGGGGGTACTTGGGTGTACTGAGTACCAGCACCTTTTCCATTGTCTGCTAAAATTGACCCATGGTCCCCAGGTTTTAATGAACGATCTCAGGCTTGTCATACCATTTCTGCCTTGTCATAGATTCTGTGACTGGTTGCAGGGGGCCTGGCTATTGTGGGGTGGGTCTCTCAGTGATCACCCCAGCCCTGAAGGGTGGCCTGGCATTTGAGTACCAGCATCTTTTTCGCTAGAAAAAACGCAATGCAAAAGTCTGATATAGCCAATGTTTAGAAGCTTTTTGTAGAGAGTGGAAAACTGAGAAATGCAGAGAGTAAAACAAAGCAGGTCTGAATAGAAGAGAACAGATAAGAAGACACAAGAACAGATCAGAATAGAATAAATCAGAATTGAATAGAATGTTTACATCAGCTCTATGACCAGTGGAAGTGAGGTCTCTTAAAATATACACACATATTTGCCCTACTATGTTAGTAGTCTATAAAGGAAAGTAGACACCTTATCTCCTTTATAGAATATGCTTCAATTAAGCCCCTAAAAATAAGAATTCCTTTAAAGAATCATCCTTTAACTGCATATCATAGAATGGAGTAGGAAATGAGTGCCTTGAAGTTAACACATGATGACTTACCATGCATTGTCACCGCTGCAGAGAGTGTGGATGGATGGACTGCTACTGTCATTGCTGTTAACGTGTTGTGATGGATTTTCCTCTGCTGTAATTGTACATGTAGATGTTGTCAAGGTAATACTTGGTTATCCCCTGGATTCTATACAGTGTGACCAAAATTGCGTGCTCAAATTCGGTCATATTCTGGATTTGTACATGCAATTTAATTACTTAATTAGCCAATCAGTGCCAATAATTGCCACTTGACAAGCAATTATTTATAGGTGTTTGATATACTGCACTTAATCCCATACAGGCAAACTAAGTGGTTCACAACCATCTATTAATAAAATGTCTATACTAGATGGGGGGAAAAGGGATAGGGTAGTGGAAGATAGATGGAGGAGACCAACTAATTGGCAGAGGGAAAAGAAGAAGAGAATGGGAAGGTTTTTAAGACAGTGTGAGATGAAGGGTTGCGGGGAAAGGTACGCAGAGAAAATTGTTGGAGGATGAACAAAGGGGTCTGGAGGGAGAGTAGGGAACTAGAAGTCTGTGAAAATAAGTGGGGGCACCAGGTGCATGGTCCTTGAAAACAAGCATAAGTAGTTTATAACGGATGTGATATGAGATGGGAAACCAATGTTCCAGACAGCTCTAGGGATATATGATGAAAACGATGAGCACAATGAATAAGTTTCACTACCGTAGACTGGATTAATTGTAAGCATTTTAAAGAAGAGAGTGAGAGGCCAGCATAGAACACGGCAGCCAGACTTATATTCGGCAAACCAAAATACGAAAGTGCAACACTCCTTCGCAAAAAACTACACTGGCTCCCACTCAAAGAACGCATCACGTTCAAACTCTGTACCTTGGTCCATAAAATCATCCATGGTGACGCCCCAGCCTACATGTCGGACCTAATAGAACAACCACCCAGAAATGCAAAAAAATCCTCCCGCACATTCCTCAATCTTCATCCTCCCAAATGTAAAGGCTTGAAATACAAATCAGTGCATTCATCAACCTTTTCCTATACAAGCACACAGCTCTGGAACTCACTGCCACGTAACCTGAAATCGGTCTACGAAATGACCAACTTCTGCAAACTCCTGAAAACTTATCTCTTCGACAAAATATATCATAAAGAACAACACGCGTAACTCTAATTTCTTTAAGATATCCAGGAACGTTCTTTAATGTCTTTTGCTTTCACACTATCATGCACCTAACGTCTATGGCTTTAACACTATCATGTATTTTACCATCATGTACCCAAAACTTCTGCAAAACCAAATGTACACTCTTTTCTATTTCCAATATTATGTATTTCACCATCATGTACCCAAAATTTGCTGTAAAACGAAATGTACATTCTTTTCTATTTCCAGTATCCACGATGAATTGTAAGCCACATTGAGCCTGCAAAAAGGTGGGATAATGTGGGATACAAATGTAATAATAATAATAATAATATAAACAATTGCAGTAGTCTATTTGAGTGATAACTAAAGCCAGAATGAGAGAGCGGATGGATTGAGGGGAGAGAAAAGAAAAGAATGAATGAATTCGATGTAATGCAAAAAAGGAGGACTTGACTGCATTGTCTATTTGTTTCTTGAAAGTGAGTTTTCAATCAAAGCTTACTCCCAAAATTAAAACAGAATCTTTATGGACAAGCTGAATGTTATCCAGAACTGGAGCAGGAGGTGAGAGACAGGACCAGTGAAGGCAATGGATTCACGTTTGGTCATATTGAAAAAGAAATCATTATCTTTCAACCAAGAAGAAACAGCAGCAAGGCAAGAATTCAGGATAACAGGGGGAGAGTAGAGGTTAGTGGTGCGATAGAGGATTTGGATGTCGACCGCATAACAGAACGGCAAACATCCTTGCTCTTGAATAATAGTTAACAGTGGGGCAAGAAATATGTTGAATAAAGTGAGGGAAAGAATTGAACCTTATTGAATATCAGAAGTGACCGGGAAGACAGCTGAACATGAGACTGAATGAGCTGGTAGGAGGCAGGTGAGATAGCTAGAGAACCACAAATCCAATAGAATGGAGATGCTTGAGGAGGAGTAAATGATCTACAAGATAAAAAGCAGAAGATAGATCTAGTGAGACAATAATGACAAATGAACTTTGATCAAGGGTCACCCAAATAGTGTCATATAGAGAGACAAGAATAATTTCAGTGTTATTATTATTATTTATTATTTTATTTGTTACATTTGTATCCCACATTATCCCACCTCTTTGCAGGCTCAATGTGGCTTACAATTCGTCATGGATACTGAAATAGAAGAGAGTATACATTTGGCTTTACAGAGTGTTTTGGGTAACATGAAAATGAAATACATGATAGTGTAAGAGCAGAAGGCATTATAAGATAATGCTGGATGTATTAAGGTTGTACAGTTACATGTGTTGATCATTGTGATATATCTTGTCAAAGAGATAAGTTTTTAATGATTTACGGAAGTTGGTCAATTCATAGACCGTTTTCAGGTGACGTGGCAACGCGTCCCAGAACTGCGTACTCATGTAGGAGAAGGTAGATGAGTGCATTTGTTATGATTGATGTGAAAACTGGCCTGATATGGATGAAGAATATTGGTTTGATCAAGAAAAGTTTCAAGTCCCCCAAAAAAGGGAGGTTAGAGATGGGATGGAAGTTAGAAGCCAGAGGAGGGTCAAGATGAGGTTTCTTTAACAGGGGAGTGATTAGGGCATGCTTCCTGATGAGAGAAAGGATTGAAAAAGAAGGAGAAGGTAAGGGAGCAGGGCCTGAGTAAGACGTTTAACGAGATGGGCTGGCCAGGGATCTAGTGAGGAAGAGGTTGATTTTAAGGAGTGAATAACTTCGAGAACTACAGCTGCTGTAGGTATATTAGGGGAGGATCAAGTGGAAGCGACACAAGGGGTGGTGGGCTGGGGAGGTGGAGATTGAGTTAAGTGAGAGGAGGAGGCAGGTGAGGGGGTTAGGCAAAGAGATGAATGAAGAGGCACGCGCTTAGAACACCAACCATCAGCAAGAGAAGAGAGGGACAGCACAGAAGGGTCATAAGTAGAAGGCTAGGTATCAGATGGGGAAAGGCAATTAAATATATTTAAAAAGTTTGGGGTCTATTGAGATATATGGGGATAAAAATGCTTGCCTTTAGCTTGCTTAGTAGCCTTGCAAAACTTATAGAGGCGCCGGCGATAGGCAGCCAGAAGAGAGGATGTTCGAGATCTACACCAGAGATGTTCCATGTGACATAACTGGGAATAAAGAATCTCATGGGAAGCTGTAAACCAAGGCAACGAGGTGGAAGAGGAGGAGGGAAGACAAGGGGCATGACAGTTGAGCAAATCTTGAAGGACAGAATCAAGTGAGGCGGCATATGCTGGTAACAAATAGATGGGTGGTAGAGGAAGGGAAAAGAGAGATGAAGCAGTACAGGCAATAGTATCCTCAGAGAAAGGGTTATACAGCGAATGAGAAGGGCGAGATGCATTAGGGAATGATACAGCAGGAATCGAGAAGTTGAGAAGAAAGTGATCTGTCCAAAGCTATGGTAGTGGTGTACAGTTGTGGCTAGTGGGTTTTGTGGGGCTCACCACACAAGGTAAGGGAGGTATGTTCCTGGGGGCAATTTCTGAAGTCCACTGCAGTGCCCCCTAGGGTGCATGGTTGGTGTCCTGGCATGTCAGGGGGACCAGGGCACTACGAATGCTAGCTCCTCCCACGACCAAAGGGCTTGCATTTGGTTGATTCTGAGATGGACGTCACCGAAAATCAGAAATGACCAAGTCTAGGGATGACCATCTTTAAGGACAACCTAAATTTCAAGATTTGGGTGTCCCCAACCATATTATCGAATTGAAAGATGGGCGTCCATCTTGTTTCGATAAAATGGGTTTCCCCGCCCCTCCATTGGGACGTTTTGCGAGGATGTCCTCAGCAAAACTTGGGCGTCCCTTTCAATTATGCCCCTCCATGAGACCTTGGGCGAGGAGGAGAAAATACACGCAACACCACCGCCATGACGTGAGGGGCGAGGAATGTGAAGTGAAAGAAAGCCCAAAGGGGAGGCCTCAAGAAGCAAAGAAGTGTCACCTGGACTTAGCCAGGTTTCAATCATTTCATCTATTAATATTTATATTCTGCTCTTATTCAGAGTAGAGTACAAAACAACACACATAAAAAAATATCAACAAATTAAACAAACTATAATCACATGCAGCACACAAAAGGATATTTACAAATTACATCTGTTGGCACCTGAAATCAAGTTCAGTTTAGAGACTGCTCCATCTTAAGTAGACTGCTCCAGCAAGTGTTGTTTCAATAGTCTCTTAAACATGGCCACATTTTTCTGTTTCCTAATGACAAGAGGCAGGTTATTCCACTCAGCAGGACTGACAACACAAGTAGACTGTCCTCCTGATAGATTCCGAATGATCAAGGCAAAAGTCAGGAACCTCTAGTAAATGCAAGGTCTCAGGTCTCAGAGTGTAAATCTCACTTCAGGTGATACCAATGTAGACAGGCTGATAGATACTGAGATTATTTTTGATAAATGCATTGATGAACAATAACCAACAGTTCAAACCTAATCTGGTCAGGTATAGAGGGCCACTTTAGCTTTTTCAAAAAAGGAGAGACATGTTCATATCTAGACAAGTCATGCATCAAACGAACTGTAGAATTCATCACCACTTGCAAAGAATGAATACAGGTAGCAGGTAAACCGGAGGTTTAGGTGGTCGCACATTGTTTTCAAGGCTTTTAGTAATGCATTTCACAGTTGTGTGCTTATGTAGGAAAAAACTAGATGCGTAAGTTGTTTTGTATTTAAGTCCTTTGCAGCTTGGGTAGTGCAGATTTAGATACGTTCGTGTTGATTCGGATGTATTTCTAATTGGTAAGTCGATCAAGTCTGTCATGTAACTCGGGGCTTCTCCATAGATGATTTTGTGAACCAGGGTGCAGATTTTGAAGGCGATGCATTCTTTGATTGGGAGCCAGTGTAGTTTTTCATGGAGGGGTTTTGCGCTTTCAAATCGTGTTTTACCAAATATAAGCCTAGCTGCCGTGTTCTGAGCGGTCTGAAGTTTCTTTAAGGTTTGTTCTTTGCATCCCGCATAAATTCCATTGCAGTAATCTAAATGGCTTTCCATTATGGATCGAGGACGCCCATATGTTAGGCACGCCCAAGTCCCGCCTTAGCTACGCCTCCGGCATGCCCCTGGGAACTTTGGTCATCCCCGCGACGGAAAGCAGTTGGGGACACCCAAAATAGACTTTCGATTATACTGATTTTGCGACCCTGTGAGAAGGATGCCCATCTTCCTATTTGTGTTGGAAGATGGGCTTCCTTCGCTTTTGAAAATAAGCCTGTTAGTGTACTGCCAAACCTCTTGCCATCACTGACTTTGTTGCAATAGCCAAGACTTGACAACACAAAACTTTGTAAAACTTGGCGAAAATCATCTGGAGGAATCAGGAGACGCAACTTATTTAACAAACACAACTTGAATAATGACTTTTTTAACTACATGCTGAACTTGAGTTGAAAATGACAATGTTGAATCCAAATAGAATCTTAAGTTCTTTAACACATACGAGATTTTAATCTTAGAACCTGACAACATCACTTCAGTTGGTCCAGTATCAAGGGAATCAGCAGTCACTAACAAGATTTCAGTTTTCGATTCATGAAGATTCAAACGATTAGAAAACATCCACTGGTTCAGTTCATCAAGCACACTGAAGATGAATCTCCGTAACAGGGATAGGCTCTGGCAAAGACACACAAAAATGAATGTCATTAGCGTAAATACGAAATGCATATCCCTGCAACTGTAACAACTTACAAACAGGTGCCAGGTACGTATTAAACAATGTCCCAGACAGAGCTGATCCCTATGGTACTCCTGTAGACACTACTTTCAGGGTAGAAGACATAGTACCCACTCGCACCTGCATTTTTCGACATTAGAGGTATGATTTGAACCATTCCAATACTGATCCTGATATCCCACAACATACTAAATGATGCAACAGCAACCGATGATCCAATGAATCAAATGCTACTGATACATACTGATACATCCAAAAATACTGCAAAAAAAAACAACAAACTGGTATGGTTATCCAGTGCATTTTTTTCTAGCAAAAAAGGTGCAGGTACTCAAATGCTAGGCCACCCTTCAGGGTGGGGTAATCACTGAGGGACCCACCCCAAAATAACCAGGCCCCCTGCAACCAGTCACAGAAATCTATGACAAGGTAGAATTGGTGTGTTGAGCCTGAGTTCTTTCATTAAAACTTGGGGTCCATGGGTCAATTTTAGCAGACAATGGAAAAGGTGCTGGTACTCAGTACCTCCAAGTACCCCCTCAAAAAAAGCCCTGTGTTTATCCAGTCCCCAACAAACTTCATCAAATCTGGCAGCAATCAGCGCCTCAGTGCTGTGGGCCTTCCGAAACCCATACTGGAAGGGATCAAGACACTGACCTCTCATGAGATGCTCCTTAGGTTGCTGGAATACAACCCGTTCAACTACTTTTGCAAACATCGCTAAGGATGCTACTGAACGAAAGTTAATAAGCATGTTTAACCCAACCTTAGGGTTTTTTTTTTTTTACCTTAGAGAAAATAGTGGACATTTTAAGCAATTTAGGAACACAACCACAGGTTATTAACCATCATTGCCAACATTGCCACAACCAGCCCATCTATACAACGCAACACACCGGAACTGCAGGGATCCATTACTGAACCAGCAGAATGACATGCTTTCAGGTGCCTCGACACCTCTCTCTCAGTTACCGGTTCAAATTCATCCCACCAATCAGCAGCATTGATATTCGCACCCCCCCCCCCCCCCCCACCTCCAATTCATCAGAAAAAAAAAACATTTACCAAATTCAGCACCTTCCTCTCAAAATATTCAGCAATCATATCTGGGTGCAACGTTAAGCTGGAAGACAACGGCCGATCCTCAGCTGTGAAAGAATATACAACAGCAATTTTTTAGGGCGATTCAAAGATCCATGATCCACTTCTGATCATGCAGAGAATATCTAGGGAGTGATACAAGATCAAGTCAGCAACCAGAGATCCCTTGTGGCAGCTGATACATGATAATATACAGGATATATATATTAAAAGAACTGAATTTTGGAAAGTCTGCCTTACATTATCTAAAAAGTTCTTAAAGATAACCAAGCTGCTAATTTCCCTTTAAATAAAATAACATCCACATGCAGCACAAATTGTAGGGATCTTAGAACATTAAGCAGGCAGGATAGATTCCTTCAAACTAATGAGTTACCGTAGCACTCATCGAATAAAAATCCGTGCTTAGGAAAACAGGCAGTTAAAATAAGAGAGAAATGTCAAATATCCGTAGCCTTTTCTGAAAAAGACAGCTCCCCTGATGCTCTCCAACTCTACGTATGGCAATAAGGTGCATAAGAAAAAGACATTAAGATGACAGTACATTGACAGGAGCAAGAAGACTCTCGGTCTCATCCCTGCAGACAACAGATATGACATCATGTCTCTTCCAAGTGACATGTTAATGAATTTAGCAACATCTGAACTTTTCTAGAAAGAGGCACCTTTGACACCGGCAAGTTATTTGGTGTCACTAATAATGGCATTCTGTATCATGCTGTACTCCAGATTTGATAGCAGAATTACCTCTTGGGCTGTAACAAGTTGACATGGGTTCAATTTTGCTTCCTTTTTTAATGACATCGCCTTTGTAGGTGTACTGCAGATGTAATGACTTCCTTTTCGGTCTCTGACTACTCTAAAATGTCATTATGGCCTAAGACGTCTCAATCTGACTTAATGCAAGTGGAAAGCAGTAGGATTTTAAAGGTGAAACTGATCTTGCTAATGACGAAGTATCACTCTTCGTAGGGACAGTGAGAACAAAGCTTGTTATTTCGAGTTAGGTGAATGTCACAGGTCAGAGGTCAAATACAACACAGAACTGAGACTCATGCTTTTATCTTGTATTTGTATAAAGCATTTAATTGAGAAGTATACCGTAAATTCAAAAGCAACACAAATGCATTGTCAATAGTGGAGAACAGTATGACCTCAAGGCGCATAGTGATCATGATACATTGGGAAGAATTATGATATGTACATTCAAATCAGTAGCAGGAAAACAGGCTGGAACCGATCCTTTTGCAAAGTCCAAACAATGAATCTAACTGTTGTGACCTTAAACAGCTGCTGAAATTACGTGGTTCACAACTGTGGCTTGTGGAAGACAGGTAAAAAGGATTGGCATCCATGCTGGTTACTTAATGTTGTAAAAACAATATGGATTATTTGATGTTATTTTGAGAAAAGGATACTTTTTGGGGGGTCTAAAAGCTCACAGTATGTATAAAAATTTGTCATGTTGTTTTGTTGCAGAAATAAAACCACTGCATAATTTGTGCGTCACGGTTAAAGATCATTCAAGGAAACAAATTATTAGAGGCTGATGGGCACGTGCCGGACCAGTTTTTACTGATTCTAGCAAAAAAAATGGTGTTTTCTTAATGGGAACGGGAAAAGAGCCTGCAGTAAAAATGAAACCAGCGCGTGCCCAAAACCGATGTGAGCCCTTAACACTACCCATTGATCTAGTGATAAAGGCTCACACGTTACATGCGCGGTGACTGGTTGGCGTGCACCAAGTGCCGATTGCCGCTGAAACCAGCACACGTAGGAGGAAGTAAATAATTAATCCACGCATTATGGGTGTGCACCAAATCTGAAATTACCACCAGGACGGCACAATGGCCTGGTGGTAGTCTCATTTGAGTGTGCGCTACACACGCATAAAGCCTACCACAGCTCAATGAAAGGGCCCCCTAAGTAGTTAACTTATAGAAAAGCCTTTTACAAAGCCACATTAGGCTCTACACGTGTAGCACATGCCAAAATGAGACTACTGCCAGGCTACCATGCCCCCCCCCCCCCCCCCGGTGGTAATTTCAGATTTACTGCGTGCCTGTAATGCCTGGATGATTTAATTATTTCCTCCCATGCGCGGTGTTTCCGGCAGTTGGAGCATGCCGAGCAGTCACCGCGTGTGTAGCGCACGAGCCCTTATGGCTAGATCAATGTATGGCATTAAGGGCTCAGGCTGGTTTTAGGCAAGCACTGGATTCAGTTTTACCGCATGCCCTTTTCCCATCTCATTAAAAAAAAAAAAAGCCCTTTTTGGCAGACACTGTAAAAATGGCCCGGTGTGCACCCAAAACACGCGCCTACACTACTGCAGGCCACTTTTTACCACAGCTTAGTAAAAGGATTCCAGAATATTCTACTCTTTTTTTACTACAAGGTTGCCACAAGGCAACCTGGAAATACCACTGGCCCAACATGGGAGCCGGCAGTAGTCCCATCCCAGCGCACGTCATTTCTGGTGCTAGTGGAAATATTGAAAAAAATATTTCCGCAGGGGGTTACCCAGCGGTAATTGGGCAGCATCGCTCACTACCCAGTTATGCTGGGTTAGCGTGGGAGCCTAAACCACCATCTCAATCTGTGGGAACTTAACCCAGTTCCTCAGCTTCTCAGCCCACTGCAGTAACTGTTAGGTGTCACAGTCTCAGGCTCTAAGCAAACTGTCATGGACTCAGGAACATCATGAGCTCTTGGGCTACTGTCAACGAGTGGCAGCAGCAGGCAAAACCCTCCAACCAGAACTGGACTAAACAAGCAGGAAAGGAGCAGACTAGAAGTGCAATAAGCACACAGGCAGAAACAGACCAGAAGTGCACAGAGCACACAGGCTGTACTAAGACACAAACCAGGACTGGACTAGGCAGGGAACACTGGGACAGAATTAAGTAAAGCCAGAAGAGAAAGCACTCAAACAGGCCACAAGGCCGACCTGGAACTGATGCACTCAGAGTTCTCTCATTCGGGCCGTAAGGCCAATCGGGAACCCAAACACAACAGCAGAAGAAAGAAGAAACTAGGTAGAGCTCTAGGCGAGGCAGACTAGGCGGAGCTCCAGGCTGGGCCACATGGCCATAGAAATACACAACAGAACAAACAGACAATGACCAAGACAAATGCTAACACCAGCACACAGACAAGCTGAAGAACTAGGGCAGAAGTGCTAACCCCAGAACACAGACCAACAGAAGAACTAAAGCAGAAGTGCTAATCCTAGCACACAGGCAGACAGAAGAACCAAGGCAGAAGTGCCACACAGGCACACTAACAAGGAAACAGGGCAGAAGTGCTAACAAGCACACCAACAAACCTGGAGAACTTTGGCATTGCAAAAGGCCCTGAATGAATGTCCTCACCTTCCTTATGAGGGTCTTCACTGATGATGTCACGACTACAGGAAATAGGCTTGAAACACACTGAACACCATAGTGAGGTTTGGAACACACAGGAAGTGACAGCAGAGGCAACAATGCAAAGAAAATAACAAACTGGAGCCACCTCTGAAACTGACCACTGGAAGATAAGATGAGACTGAGCGAGGAGTCACGACCACAGTCGTGACATTAGGCTACTCCTCCACTCCATTATGATATTAAGTGAGAAATATTGCTAAGAGTGTGCACTCTTTCAGAAAAAGTGCACACTTCCAAAAGAGTATGCACTCTGAAGAGTGTGCACTTATTGTAAAGAAGTGCACTACTCACAAGGAGTGCACCCTCTTTCCATATAGATCATGTTTATGGTTATTAAAGCTTGATATACTGCCTTTACTCTTTGGAGACCATAGCGGTTTACAAATAAAATATAAAATTATGCATAAATCTGAGAAACAGGACAGTATTTTCATACAGGAAAGATACAACTCAATCAATCAAAGAAAGATTTGGAGACGGGAAGGGGTTAGTAGGAATAATCCACAGAACACACTCATTGTAGTGTGTAGTATTAAATGCCATTTGAAAGTAGTGGGTCTTCAGGCATGCCTTAAATTTGGAGAAAGAAAGTTTGGCCCTAATATCAGGGGACAGGCCAATCCAGAGACTAGGAGAGAAGAAAAAAAAAGGCTGAATTGTGAGTTGCTTTATGGTATGCTTTCTTAGGGGGAGGGAGAACTAACCGATTTGAATTGAAGGAACGGAGCATACGGGAAGGTGTGTATGGGATAACTAATGAAGAGAGATAAGGGGGGTTTCATAGATGAAGGGCTTTATGAGTGAGAATAAGTACTTTAAACCAGATACAATACTGACTGGCTAACGAATGTAACTTGATGAAGAGTGGAGTGACTGCATCAAAATGCCCGAGCCTTGCAAAGCGCCTGGATTGCTGAATTTTGTAATGTTTGGAGATGGCGCTACTGCATTTTTGTAGTAATCCTGCATAAATGATCCTATATAATAATTTGCACCTCCAACATTCTACGTCTGGATGCCTGGGTTCGTAACACAATTCCCATTGGTCCGCCCTCGTGTCGGCATGTGATGACGTCAGAGGGAGGACCAATGAGAGGGAAGGGAAACCAGCCCCAGCCAGCCACAGAACGTTGGAGGTGAGGATTCAATCGCGGGAGAATCAACCCCCTCCCTCCCCCCCCTGTCGTCCGAGTTCCAGGACCCACTCTCCTCTGAGTTCCAGGCCTGCCCCTCTCCCTCCCTCCCTCTCCTCCCCTCCCCTACGAGTTCCATGCCCCCCTCTCCTACGAGTTCCAGACCCCCACGCTTCCCTCCCTCTCTCTCTCTCCCCTCCGAGTGGCAGCCCGAACTGCGTTGACCGCCCTCTTCTCCCAGTCCTCCGTCTGCCCCTCGCCTTCCTGCGTGCCGGCCTGAATTTAAAAGTTCTTACCTTCTCTGTACTTTTTCTAATTCCACTATATCTTTTTTGAGATGCGGCGACCAGAATTGAACACAATATTCGAGATGAGGTCGCACCATGGAGTGATACAAAGGCATTATAACGTCCTCACTTTTGTTTTCCTTTCCTTTCCTAATAATATCTAACATTCTATTTGCATTCTTAGCCGCCGCAGCACACTAAGCAGAAGGTTTCAACGTATCATCAACGACGACACCTAGACCCTTTCCAGGTCGGTGACTCCTAATGTGGAACCTTGCATTACATAGCAATAGCTCAGGTTCCTCTTTCCCACATGCATCACTTTGCACTTGCTCACATTAAACCATGCCTATTCTTTATCCATATCCTGCTCAGATCCCACCCGCAATGCACTAAGCAGTTTGTGTGGGATTTTTACCACACTGGCTTTGTTAGCACACAGTAGCCATTACCACCAGTATGTACTAACAAAGCACGCCAAATCCCATGCTAACTGCTTAGCACACTTCAATAAACAGGCCTCTCAATGTCCCTTTGTTTTCCATCCAAATTACGTAACGTTTCTTTGCTAGTACATACATTAATATTTAATCGTAAAGTCAAGAACAGACAGGTTAGCACTCATTAATTTGTGGAATGATAGCAAAAGTTCTTTTGATTTCTGAAGATCTCGTTTGACCGTTTAGTTGTTCTCTGTTGCTTTAAAATCTTTGGAAATGTTTCAGCTGCAATCTTTCTGCTTCCAATAACAGGCCCACCGGTCTCTATGATTTATGTGACTATAGCAGTACATTGTACAAGAGCAAAAGGTTTGTAGATAAGGCAAAAACTATTTCCAAGAGTAATGACTTCCCAAGAGAAAAATGGAGAACGCATTAGACTTAAAACAAGGAAAGACTTTACTCTTCTTTAGCAATCATGGGAGCATAACGATCACGCAATATTAGGAAATCTGGGATCTGTGGGAAATGGCAATTATATTCCCTGGAAAGTTTTGATTACTTTTGGGGATTTTTTTTTTTTTTGGTTTGCATTGTCTCCCAGCAAAATGATAGTTTTATTTTAGAGGGCTGATTAAACTTCTTTACCTGCCTTGTTCTTCATATTATAATTGAGCAATATTACCTGTGTGGCTTGCAGCAGTGCCACCCAGGTCTTAATTTTCGGAGGAACAGCTTAGAGTGCAGTCCTGTCACTTCTGTTTAGATTCCAGTGCAAAGGGGTGTTTTCCTCCATTCCCTTCTTTCCTGGTAGCCTGTAGAGAGGAAGAAGGAAGGGGGTGAGTCATGAACATAGCAGAGAACAGTGTCTCTGCTCCCTAATCTATACCCCCCCTTTTTATGTTGCTCTTGACCATGGCCTGTGTCTCCCCCCTCATCCTCCCCTCCAATCTCCACAGTTGTTCTACTTTTTCATCTACAAATTAAGCCCTGGTCTCACCCATCCTCTTCATGTGGAGTTAATGTCCAACAATCTCACAGTTTCAATCACGTGGGGGCAGGCAGGTTCCCTAAGAATTCACAGAACCTGCCTACCCCATGAAATTGAAATGATAAAATTGCTGATCTTTCATAAGAATATGGGCAGTGGACTCCTGCACTCCTTAGAGGGGATATTGGTCAATGTATATTGTGTCACGTTTTCAGGATAATCACGACTATTCATATATTTATTTAGGGGTCCTTTTACTAAGCCGTGGCAAAAAGTGGCCTGCGGTAGTGTGGGCGTGGGTTTTGACGCGGCCGGGCCAGTTTTTGCCGCGTCTAGGAAAAAGGGATTTTTTTCAATAGGCCAGGAAAAGGGCCTGCAGTAAATCTGAAACCAGTGTAACCCTATTTATGGCCTGAAACCTTAAAGCCAAAGTACAAAACAGGAAAAATCCTCTACGACAATGAAACACAGCAGGAACAAGTAGAGGCTGACCAAAGACAAATCACCACCAGAGATATGAATCCAACAGTCTTTATTTGTGATAAATAAGACCCAACACGGGCCATGTTTCGACACACGAGAGTGTCTACATCTACTACTACTACTACTATTTAGCATTTTTATAGCGCTACAAGGCGTACGCAGCGCTGCACAAACATAGAAGAAAGACAGTCCCTGCTCAAAGCGCTATGTAATAAAAGTGAGCCAAGTATAGGACAATCAAGCCATTGTGACATCACTGATGAGGTTGGCTCTTATTGGTGGCCTGAGGCATTATGACATCACAATATTAGCTCTGGTTACAAGAGACTACTACTACTACTTATCACTTCTATAGCGCTACAAGGCATACGCAGCGCTGCACAAACATAGAAGAAAGACAGTCCCTGCTCAAAGAGCTTACAATCTAATAGACAAAAAATAAATAAAGTAAGCAAATCAAATCAATTAATGTGAACGGGAAGGAAGAGAGGAGGGTAGGTGGAGGCGAGTGGTTACAAGTGGTTACGAGTCAAAAGCAATGTTAAAGAGGTGGGCTTTCAGTCTAGATTTAAAGGTGGCCAAGGATGGGGCAAGACGTAGGGGCTCAGGAAGTTTATTCCAGGCGTAGGGTGCAGCGAGACAGAAGGCGCGAAGTCTGGAGTTGGCAGTAGTGGACAAGGTAACAGATAAGAAGGATTTATCCATGGAGCGGAGAGCACGGGAAGGGGTATAGGGAAGGACGAGTGTGGAGAGATACTGGGGAGCAGCAGAGTGAGTAAACTCCAAATCTAGTAGCAGGACCGAAGCCCTGTTCGTGACTAGAGATGTATGCAAATGCCTCGGTATTCAAAGCAAGCAGACCAGCTTCTTGGAACGACTTTTTGTTCCTACATTCGTTGCAAGAAGTTGTTCTGCTCGCTTTGAATACCGACGTATTTGCATGCATCTCCAGTCACGAACAGGACTTCGGTCCTGCTACTAGATTTGGAGTTTACTGTTTGACCCCTGATGTAGACGCTCTCGTGCGTCGAAACACGGCCCGTGTCGGGTCTTTTATTTATCAGAAATAAAGACTGTTGGATTCATATCTCCGGTGGTGATTCATCGTTGGTCAGCCTCTACTTTTTCCTGCTGAGCCCTTAGAGCCACCCATTGATCTAGTGGTAAGGGCTTACGTGCTGCACACGTGGTGACCGGTCACCGCACGCCAACTGCCGATTAACGCCAAAAAACGCTGTGTACGGTAGGAAATTTAAAAAATCTGAAATTACCGCCGGGGGGCACGCTAGCCTGGTGGTAGTCTCATTTTGGCACCTATCGCACCTTTGTAAAAGTGTCCTTTAGTTACTTGTTTGTTTGTTCATTCATTCTTCAACTTGTTATACAGCCACATCGTTTAGCATCTCATTGCAGATAAGAATAAAAAGTAATTACATCATTATACAATAAGGATAACCTAAATTGTATCAAAATAATTAAACAAAAAAAGAGCGTAAAATGTTTAAAAACAGCTTAAAAATTACAAATTTATTTCTCTGTGCCTTTTCATCTCCTCCTGTTGTTACAGCATACTCATAAAAGAGCACTCAAAACGCCGAGTTCTCAAAATGTTTATGAAAGTCGAATAAATTCAATCGTAACTGAAAATTAAGTGGCAAAGTATTTGAATACATTTGCTTTAAGAAAGCAGTTCATTTGAATGCAACGGTGATCCAGAAACCAGTCGTGTTTGTAGCTCTCCAGAATTGGTCTTGTACTGTACACCCTGCTTATACAGCTTCAGAAGGAGTAAATATTCAAATTATTCTTAATGTATTAAAATCTTCCCTCATCAGTTTCAGGATGAGCTTAAAATCATATCCAGCGTTGTCTTTTCTGTCCCGTAATAAATCCACGAGGAAGTACATCACATAAAAGACAGTATATTTATGTGTTTATGTGTGTCTGCATGCAGATGTTCACTTTAAAACATTGTAAGCCACATTGAGCCTGCAAATAGGTGGGAAAATGTGGGATACAAATGCAATAAATAAAAAATAAAACCAAAATTTGCTTATGCAGGAATTCAGGGTTTGTTTTTCAAAGCTTATACAATATGAAGCAACATCCAGGGGTCCTTTTATTAAGGTGCACTGAAAAATGGCTTGCGGTAGTGTAGATGGGGGATGGACCATCACGTCACTAAATAGAAGATATTTAAACGAGAGTAAGAAACGCCACCGCCATCTTTGCAGGGGAGTTGGTCCAGAAAAATAGTAGCAGAGCTGGTGCTAACAAGATCTTAGGGTGAGATTTTGATATAGTTATAATTGCTAGGATATCCTTGGTGGAGTACCAGGAAATACTGGGAGTCCAGGTAAGGATGATAGTATATTAATAATATTTTTCTGTTGCAGGGGAATGTCCTTGAGACAGCTCGCTTTTGAGCGAAACATGCATGTCGGACAGTAATACCCCTGGGTCCGACGAAAAAAAGAAAGTGGGCAAGCCACTTAACCCTCCACTGCCCCATGTAAGCCGCATTGAGCCTGCCATGAGTGGGAAAGCGCAGGGTACAAATGTAACAAAAATAAAATAGATACTATTGGAGATTCTACATGGAATGTTGCTACTGTTGGAGATTCTACATGGAATGTTGCTACTGTTGGAGATTCTACATGGAATGTTGCTATTCCACTTGCAACATTCCATGCAGAAGGCTGCACAGGCTTCTGTTTCTGTGAGTCTGACGTCCTGCAGGTACATGCAGGACGTCAGACTCGCAGAAGCCTGCGCGGCCACATTGGTCATCTGCAAGGGCCGACTTCTACATGGAATGTTGCTAGTGGGACTCTGGGCAAGTCACTTAACTCTCCATTGCCCCATGTAAGCCACATTGAGCCTGCCATGAGTGGGAAATCGCGGGGTACAAATGTAACAAAACAAATAAAACAAAAAGTCTTTAAAAAGTGAACCAATGAAGAGGCGGGGTGCTATGCTTTTTGCTGGCGATGAGCTCCGCTGAGGTCACTATATAAAAAGTTACTAAAAGTGAATGTGAAAGTTATAAATGTTATTCTGAAGAATATTTATGTGAAATTTCCTTACTGAAGATTTTGTGTACTGGAGTCTATTTGGGTACCTGAGAACTATATACTTTTGCATAACTGCGGTACTGTACGTAAACCTGACCAAAATAAGCCATTTTTGAGTATTTTGCGGTAGTGTAGGCATGGGTTTTGGGCGCGCACCGATCCACTTTTCCGCACGCCTGTAAAAATGCCCTTCTTAACATGTTTGCCAAAAATGGATGTGTGGCAAAATCAAAATCATTGTACGTCCATTTTGGGTCTGTGACCTTAACACCAGCCATTGATCTAGAGGTAAAGGCTCACGCGGTAACCGGGCAGTAATGACCTATGCGTGCCAAATGCCACTTGGCGCACGTCCGGTATGCATGTAGCCAAATTTTGGACATAAGGGCTAGATTGAATTGAGCTTCAGTTATCCAATCTTTGATGATTTCAGTTTTGTTGATAACAGAGCGAGCATTGCTATAACCTATGGGTAGGGACAGGTAGGAATGCTTATCGGTAATTGACAATGGGACTTTAGTGAATATATGTTTGTTGTATGAGGTTTTTGAAAGTTTTTTGTTATGATACTGAATGGGAAGTATGATGTTTGGAGCATTATGAACTAGGTATTGAGATTCTGAAGTACAATGATTGTTTTGGTATCTGTTAGGTAGCTCGTATGGATAGAGCCTAGGGGTGTATGTCACAGGGATATTATAGATGAATTCAAAAGCATTGATGAAATGACTTATGTGTCTTGATAAAAAGAGTAGGTAAAGTAACCAGTATAGCAAGATTTTTAGCAAACTCAACAGTGAGAGAAGTGAGTTGATTATTTATTTTTGGTAACTGTGTGTAATGTAATGTGAGGTAAAGATGGTGAAGGAACAATGTTGATTCCTAGTGATGTTAAAATGTATCTATCAATTCTTGTAAACCAAAACAGACAAGGAATGGTAGGAAATATTGTCTGTGTCAGACTACAGCATTAAAATGACCTTAATTAATTAATTAATTAATTATCACATTTGTATCCCACATTTTCCCACTGATTGCGGGCTCAAAGTGGCTTACAATAATATTGTAATGAAGTTACAATGCAAAGAAGTAAAATTTTGCAATTAAGAGCAATATAAGAATAACAATTGAACAGCAATTGGTATTGAGAATAAGATAGAATAGAATAGACAGAATTGGAGTGAGGAGTCAAATAATAAGAACATAGAGAGGTGAGGTATGAGATAAATTAATTATAGTAATTATATAAATTTTATTGTATTGTATGATGTGTAAATGCGATTGCCCCTAGTTAAAAGATGGGCATATGCATGGGTGGAGTTTAGGCAGAACATAGGCGGGGCAAAACCTAGATGCAAGTATTAATGCTAGCTCGATGGCTGATATTAGTGCTCATGCCCAAAACATAGGCACATATTTGACCTACAGGATCATTTTCAAAATCACTGGATATCCATCTTTCGACATAAATCGGAACATGGACGTCCATCTCCCAGGGACGTCCAAATCGGTATAATCGAAACCCAATTTTGGAAGTCTCCAACTGCAGTCCGTCGCAAGGACATCCAGATTTCAAGGGGGCATGTTGGAGGCGTGGTGAAGGTGGGACTTGGGCATACATAAGACTTGGACGTCTTTGAGCCATAATCGAAAAAAGCAAGGACGTGCTAAAGTAAAACTTGGACGTTTTCACATGGACGTGTCTTTTTTATGAATAAAGTACAAAAAGGTGCCCGAAATGACCAGATTACCTCCAGAGGACCTCCCCTTACTCCCCCACTGGTCACTAACCCCCTCCCAGCTTCTATGCCAGCCTCATATGTCATACTCAGGTCCATGACAGCGCATGCAGGTCCCTAGAACAGGTTTAGTGGGTACTGCAGTGCACTTCAGACAGGCAGACTCAGGCCCATACCCCCCCCCCCCCCACCTGTTAAATTTGTGTAGGAAACAGCAAGCCCTTCAAAACCTACCAGAAGCCCACTGTACCCACATACAGGTGCCCCCTTCACCCGTAAGGGCTATGGTAGTGGTGTACAGTTGTGGGTAGTGGGTTTTGGGGGGGCTCAGCACACAAGGTAAGGGAGCTATGCTTCTGGGAGCATTTTATGAAGTCCACTGCAGTGCTCCCTAGGGTGCCCGGTTGGTGTCCTAGCATGTCAGGGGGACCAGTGCACTACAAATGCTGGCTCCTCCCACGTCCAAATGGCTTGCATTTGAATGTTTTTGACATGGACGTCTTTGGTTTTGAAAATCACCAAAAGTCAAAGACGTCCATGTCTAGGGACGTCCATGTCTAAGGACATCCAAATTAATGGACGTCCTTGGTATTTTCGAAATGAAGATGGATGTCTGTCCCTGCCCCCGGATTTGGACATTTTACAAAGACGTCCAAATCCAAACATAGATGTTTCTTTCAAAAATGCCCCTCCTATTGAGCTAGCATTCTATAAAGGAAAGTAGATATCTACCTTTCATTACAGAATAGGCTACCATTCAGTGACTTCTAGGTGCCTACATGCAGGCAACTCTTTATCAAGGTGTCCTTACAAAAGCTGGAGCAACAAAATAAAATGACTAGGTCATGTGAGTCAAAAATATTTGTTTACTGTACCTCATGATTTACTGATTTTAGTGGAAGTTCTATAAATTGGCGCCAAGATTTAGCTGTCCCACCGCCATGCACTTAGCACTAATTCTATAATGGTATCTGGGCACCTTGATTCCATTATAGCATATGAGTGTAATTCGGCATTGTGTTGTACCTTATGTTAGATGCCAACAATTACGCCAGATGTAAATGTTGGTACCTAAGTGTGCCCTGAAGTGAATGAAATTATATAATTGACAAGGTACCTCAGAGATATGCCCATGTCATGCCTACTCTGCACCCATGTCTGCAGCCACTCAAACCTACGTATGTATGTTATAGAATAGCGCCTTGCATTTATGTGGTAAATGCCAATTTGTGGTGCCAATCATAAATATTATTCTATAACTTACTGCATATGCCCAATGGATGCCTATCTTTAGGTATCAATTTATAAAATTTCCCTTTTTACCACTTCGTTCATTTTTTTTTGGGGGGGGGGGATACAATTATGTATGTGCAGGACGCCAGACTCACAGAAACAGAAGCCTGCGTGGCCGCGTTGCTGATCTGCAAGGGCAGGCTTCTACATGGAATGTTGCTAGTGGAATAGCAACATTCCATGTAGAATCTCAAATAGTAGAACCAGAATCTCAATAGTAGCAACATTCCATCTAGAATCTCCATTAGTAGCAACATTCCATGTAGAATCTCAAATAGAGAATGGGAAATGGGACTTGATATACTGCCTTTCTGAGGGTTTTGCAACTACATTCAAAGCGGTTTACATATATTCAGGTACCTATTTTGTACCAGGGACAATGGAGGGTTAAGTGACTTGCCCAGAGTCACAAGGAGCTGCAGTGGGAATTGAGCTCAGTTCCCCAGGATCAAAGTCCACTGCACTAACCACTAGGCTACTCCTCCACTCATTATTCCACCAATAAGAGCCAACCTCATCAGTGATGTCACAATGGCTTGATTGCCCAATACTTGGCTCACTTCTGATATTGTGATGTCATAAGGGGGAAAGGGAAATGGGACTTGATATACTGCCTTTCTGAGGGTTTTGCACCTACATTCAAAGCGGTTTACATATATTCAGGTACCTATTTTGTACCAGGGGCAATGGAGGGTTAAGTGACTTGCCCAGAGTCACAAGGAGCTGCAGTGGGAATTGAGCTCAGTTCCCCAGGATCAAAGTCCACTGCACTAACCACTAGGCTATTCCTCCACTTTGTTATAGTTTTTCTGATTAGCTTTATTTTACTTTCTTGGGGATTGACTATTTCTTTAGTTTACTATTGTTTCTGCATCAAGATTAATTCTTGGGTATGCATTTTTAAATTACTTAAATAATTTAAAAAAAACTTACCACCGGATGCCTCAGCGTGTAAGCCCTTTTAAGCTGCAGTAAGCTTGTGTTATTGTTTACCACAGTTTAGTAAAAGGATCTGCTAAGTACATTGTTTTGAGTGTGTTAAATCAGCCAGCGTGTTGAATGAAGTTTGTGCATTTTCAGCTTCATATCTTTAGTTTGTGTCATTCATCCTATCATGAGATGTTGCAGAACAGTGAGTACAATAGAGATAAAGAGGTCCATGAAATTTATAATGTGCTAAGCAATTTCGGGGCCCTTTTACTAAGCCGTGTAAGCTCCTATCTGTGCCCAAAGTGTGCCAGTTCCGAGTTACTGCCTGGCTACTGTGTGGCCCTTGCGGTAATTTCATTTTTGGCGCAAGTCCACTACGCGCATCCAAAAAATATTTTTTATTTTCTGGCATGCCTCAGCTGCACACCAAGTGGCATTTGGCACGCATAGGTCATTACTGCCCAGTTACCGTGTGAGACTTTACCACTAGATCAACGGCTGGCGGTAAAGTCTCAGACCCAAAATGGACGCGCGGTAATTTTCATTTTGCCGCGCGTCCATTTCCGGCAAAAATTTTAAAAAGGCCTTTTTTTACAGGTGTGCTGAAAAATGATTCTGCATGCGCCCAAAACCCGCGCTTACACTATCCCAGGCCATTTTTCAGCGCGCCTTAGTAAACGGACCCCTTATTTTGGACACTGATTTAAACAGGCACTTGAAGGGAGTGAATTCGGTGCTCCTGAAATACTTAGAGCAAATAAAGAAAACTGTCCTGATTTCTATTTTTATTTCGACATGACAACAGATTGTTTTGATTCTTTGTGCCACTTATAGTCTACGTGAGAGAAAAAAAATACCCAGTAGAATTTAGCAATAGGAGGAAGACTGGCCCTCAGTTCTAGTTTTTCTCTTCCTATCGGCACGCCTTATGTCACAGTGAATACTGTGAGTTCAGGTAACGTGGTATTTTGGTCCACGCATTAAAGCTTCTCATTCTGCAGTGACGGAAAATCCCGAGAGCAGCCACATCTGTTGCTGCAGAGCAACTGGGTTTAGTCCTTAGTATATGTAGATAAACACTGTTCCTTAATAAACTGTCCCACCCCGTTAGGCACAAATGAGTTGGATATGGAAGGAGTGTCACTTGCCAAATTATAAATTGTCTGCACTTCTTTTGGCAGAGTACTAAATAGAGTGTTAATTGCCTTGTTTAGCACTTTCCTTTCCTTCATTTGCACTAGTGTAAAAAAAATCTTACTAAATTAGACCAAGCTTTGCTGTTTTTTTTTTTTTTTCTAGTGGTGGTTGCATTGGGCTGCAGAATTTATTTTCCCCGATATTTGACATGTGTACTCAAGCCCAGCATCTGTACAGCTATTCTAGAACATTTTTCCTCTGCATAACCCCCTCCCCTCCTCTCAGCAAACAAACCCTCATTACAAGGCAGGGTAAACAATGGAGTGGAGGAGTGGCTTAGTGGTTAGGGTGGTGGACTTTGGTCCTGAGGAACTGAGTTCGATTCCGACTCTGGGCAAGTCACTTAACCCTCCATTGCCCCATGTAAGCCGCATTGAGCCTGCCATGAGTGGGAAAGCACAGGGTACAAATGTAACAAAAATATAATAGATACTATTGGAGATTCTACATGGAATGTTGCTACTATTGGAGATTCTACATGGAATGTTGCTATTCCACTAGCAGGCTTCTGTTTCTGTGAGTCTGCCGTCCTGCAGATGTGCGGCCACATTGGTGATCTGCAAGGGCCAACTTCTACATGTAATGTCGCTAGTGGAATAGCAACATTCCATGTAGAATCTCAAATAGTAGCAACAGTGGAGGAGTGGCCTAGTGGTTAGGGTGGTGGACTTTGGTCCTGAGGAACTGAGTTTGATTCCCACTTCAGGCACAGGCAGTTCCTTGTGACTCTGGGCAAGTCACTTAACCCTCCATTGCCCCATGTAAGCCACATTGAGCCTGCCATGAGTGGGAAAGTGTGGGGTACAAAAAAAAAGATAAAACCTTGCATATGAATTCATTTTAAACTCAGTGGGTTTAAAGGCAGCTCCCACACTTGGACATTTTATGTTGGAAGATAGAAAACACGTGATGTTTCATCGTTGAATGTTGAACCTTTGACATTGAACTTGGCGTTTAAGTACCAGTGAAAGGGTGACATCTCTGTGAGCAAACCCTGGATATGGAAAATGTAGATGCATCATTGTGTTTATCAGTATACTTTCATATATATGTTATTGAACCTTTCATATGCCTGGATTAATTGAACTGAACAAAAAACACACCTGTATAAACTCAATATACGGCCTTAGGATGACTGAAAAAAAATTGATTTCTATTGTCAGGGAAGTTAATGATGATATGAGATTGACTAAATGCTGTTTACTTGCAACCGAAAAAGGATGTGTTTCATAGAGCACCCTAAAAACAATGCAGCACTGTGCTAAAGTACTGTATAGGGGTTTTAATATGAAATTATTGATGACAATATTTACCTATCTTTATGCTTGGTTTTCAGTTAGAAACATAGAAACATGACGGCAGATAAAGGCCATATGACCCATCCAGTCTGCCCATCCTCTGTAACTCCTAATTTTTCCTGTTCCTAAGCGATCCCACATGCTTATCCCATGCCTTTTTAAATTCTGGAACAGTCCTTGACTCCACCACCTCCACCGGGAGGCCATTCCATGCCTCCACCACCTATCTGTTGGCCTATCTGTTTTGGTAGGGCTACTGAATACGCAGTAGGGATGGGCTGTCATTTGTATCTTATGAAGTATGTATAATGTATAAAGAGTTCAACTACAAGTGGACAAAATCAATCCACGCAATATTTTGGTAGGAGAAAAAGACCTCAGACGTTGAAAAAGAAATTTTTATCTGCCCTGTTTGTAACAGGTTGGGATAATGATCTTTTAGTGATAGTTTAATCACAGGTCAAAAACCTTTTCTTAAAGTGACTCTTTTGCAATGATTGCGCACTCTTACATAGAAACATAGCACTACTACTACTACTACTATTTAGCATTTCTATAGCGCTACAAGGCGTACGCAGTGCTGCACAAACATAGAAGAAAGACAGTCCCTGCTCAAAGAGCTATGTAATAAAAGTGAGCCAAGTATAGGACAATCAAGCCATTGTGACATCACTGATGAGGTTGGCTCTTATTGGTGGACTGAGGCATTATGACATCACAATATTAGCTCTGGTTACAAGAGACTACTACTACTACTTATCACTTCTATAGCGCTACAAGGCATATGCAGCGCTGCACAAACATAGAAGAAAGACAGTCCCTGCTCAAAGAGCTTACAATCTAATAGACAAAAAATAAAGTAAGCAAATCAAATCAATTAATGTGTACAGGAAGGAGGAGAGGAGGGTAGGTGGAGGCGAGTGGTTACAAGTGGTTACGAGTCAAAAGCAATGTTAAAGAGGTGGGCTTTCAGTCTAGATTTAAAGGTGGCCAAGGATGGAGCAAGACGTAGGGGCTCAGGAAGTTTATTCCAGGCGTAGGGTGCAGCGAGACAGAAGGCGCGAAGTCTGGAGTTGGCAGTAGTGGAGAAGGGAACAGATAAGAAGGATTTATCCATGGAGCGGAGTGCACGGGAAGGGGTGTAGGGAAGGATGTAGCAGATGACGCCAGAGAAAGACCTGTACGGTCCATCCAGTCTGCCCAACAAGATAAACTCATATGTGCTTCTTTATATGTTTACCTGACCTTGATTTGTATATGCCATTTTCAGGGCACAGACCGTAGAAGTCTACCCAGCTCTAGCCCTGCCTCCCAATCACTAGCCCCGCCTCCCACCGGCTCTGCCACCCAATCTCCGCTAAGCTTCTGAGGATCCATTCCTTCTGAACAGGATTCCTTTAGGTTTATCTCACGCATTTTTGAATTCTGTTACCGTTTTCATCTCCACCACCTCCCGCGGTAGAGCATTCCAAGCATCCACCACTCTCTCCGTGAAAAAATACTTCCTGACATTTATCTTGAGTCTGCCCCCCTTCAATCTCATTTCATGTCCTCTAGTTCTACCGCCTACCCATCTATGGAAAAGGAGAAACAGGGGTGATATGATACAGACGTTCAAATATTTGAAAGGTATTAATCCGCAAACTAACCTTTTCCGGAGATGGGAAGGCGGTAGAACTAGAGGACATGAATTGAGGTTGAAGGGGGGCAGACTCAGGAGTAATGTCAGGAAGATTTTTTTCACGGAGAGGGTGGTGGATATGTGGAATGCCCTCCCGTGGGAGGTGGTGGAGATGAAAACGGTAATGGAATTCAAACATGCGTGGGATAAACATAAAGGAATCCTGTTTAGAAGGAATGGATCCTCAGAATCTTAGTGGAGATTGGGTGGCGACGCCAGTAATTGGGAACAAAACGGGAGATAGGCAGACTTTGGTCTATGCCCTGATCGTGACTGAATAGATAGGGATGGGCTGGAGTGTAAATTTTAAGGGGCTTCGATGTTAGCTTCAAAACTTAGTACAAGAACAGTACTGGGCAGACTTCTGCGGTCTGTGCCCTGAGAAAGGCAAGGACAAATCAAACTCGGATATACACAGTGGTGTGCTGGAGCAGGCTCTCACAGGCTCGCGAGAGCCGGTTGTTAAGTTTTTAAGAATTTTGGGAGCCGGTTGTTAAAGTAGGGCCCTCCATGGCTATTTTAACAACTGGCTCCCAAAATGTGGGCTTGGGCCCCCTGCTGAATTCTCTTTTACTTTACTGGTGGGGATGCTGAGCCCTGCCAGCCAAGTAAATAGACTGCTGCTGTTCCCAGCTCCTTGTTTCCAGCTCTGAGCAGCAGGCTGGGACTTCTCCAGCATGTGTGAGAAGTTTCAGCATGATGCTCAGAGCAAGACGTTGGGAGTGGTGGCAGTCCATTTATTGGATGCCAGCAAAGGTATGCCTAGCATGCCCGCATGAAGGGAGGGAGGAGAGAGAGGCAAGTGTTGCTCCCCCACCCCACCCCACCCCGGCCACCCCTGGCCCTTCCAACTGCAGAGCTGGCTACGTCCGGAGAAAGAGCCTGTTGTTAAAAATTTACCAGCACACCCCTGGATATACATATAAAGTATCACATACCATGTAAAATGCGTTTATCTTGTTGGCCAGACGGGATGGACCGTACAGGTCTTTATCTGCCGTCATTTACTATGTTACTTTACTATGTTGCTTCTCCAGGACTCCCACTAAGCCATCTGTCTCTTCTTCAATCTGTTCAAAATTCTGCTGCACGACTTATATTCCACCAGTGCCATTATGCTCATATTAGCCTTCTCCTCAAGTCACTTTATTGGCTCCCTATCCATTTCCGCATACAGTTCAAACTCCTCGTATTGAGTTACAAGTGCATTCACTCTGCAGCTCTTCAGCACCTCTCCACTCTTATCTCACCCTACACTCCTCTCCAGGAACTCCGTTTACTGGGTAAATCTCTCTTTCTGCACCATTCTCCTCCGCTGCTAACTCCAGACTCTATTCTTTTTATCTTTCTGCACCATACGCCTGGAATAGACTTCCTGAGCTGGTACGTCAAGCTCCATCTCTGGCCATCTTCAAATCTAGGCTAAAAGCCCAGCTTTGTGATGCTGCTTTTAACTCCTAGCCCTTACTCACTTGTTCAGTACCCATGTTTTCTCATTCCCACCTTAGTAATTCCCTTATCCCTTATTTGTCTTGTTTGTCCATCCTAATTAGATTGTAAGCTCTATTGAGCAGGGACTGTCTCTTCATGTCCAGTGTACAATGCTGAGTATGTCTAGTAGTGCTCTGAAAATGATAAATAGTAGTAGTAGTAGTAATTTCAGATTTGGCGAGCGCCCATACCGCCGGGACAAATTTATGTTTTTATTTCCTGGTGTCAGGGCCGCTGAGAAGGGGGGCAGGGGGGACAAAATTGCCCGGGCCTCCAAGGGGGGCCCGGCACCGCAGTTCCACCCGCCCTCCGTCGTCAACCATCTGCCACCGGGCCGGGCCCCCTGCATTGAAATTACAGCATCTCTCACCTCCGTGTGAAAGCACGCTGCAGGCAGCAGGGCAGCAGATCACCTTCCTTCGGGCCTCCTTTCCTCCCTGTGCCCCGCCCTCATCTGAAGTAACTTCCACGAGGGCAGGACACAGGGAGGGACGGAGGCCCAAAGGGAAGCGATCTGCTGCCCTGCTACCTGCAGCGCTTTCACACGGAGGTGAGAGGCGCTGTGATTTCAATGCAGGGGGCCCGGCCCAGTTGCGGATGGAGGGGGGCGGATGGAGGGGGGAGCGGCGACCTCGGGGGGGGGGGGCGGCCTTGCCCCGGGCCCGGCCCAGTCTCTCGTCGGCCCTGCCGGGTGTTAATCATCAGTTGACATGCACTGACCGGTCACCGTACATATAGCACGTGAGCCCTCACCGCTAGATGAATTGGTGGCGTTAAGAGCTCAGGCCATAAATAGACACGTGCTAGTTTCAGTTTTACCGCAGGCCCTTTTTACGGCCCATTGAGAAAAAAGAGCTCTTTCTCAGACTCGGTAAAAACTGGCTCAGCATGTTACAAAAACATGCACCCACAGTAGCACAGGCCACTTTTTGCTGCGAATTAGTAAAAGGACCCCGAAGTGTGATATTTAGCACTTAACTGGCTATGGCAAACTACATAAAGATAGGACTGAAAATTGGTACTTAACTGGCCAAATGTTGTCTCCACTCCTGGAACACCCTCAAAATTGCTGGTTTCCCTTTGGTTGCTAACAGGACATTTTCAGCAGCACTGTCCAGTTAAGTGCTGCTGAATATGATTGGTTAGCCCTGAACAAGTGATTTAACTGGCCAGGAGCCATTTCTGGCCAATTAAATCACCTCTTTAAGTCCATGTTTTATTGCCTTCAAGCATCTGTTCACGCTTTCCAAAAATACTAGGACTAGGGGGCATGCGATGAAACTACAGTGTAGTAAATTTAAAACAAATCAGAGAAAATGTTTCTTCACCCAACGCCTAATTAAACTCTGGAATTCGTTGCCAGAGAACGTGGTGAAGGCGGTTAGCTTAGCAGAGTTTAAAGGGGGGTTGGACGGTTTCCTAAAGGACAAGTCCATAAACCACTACTAAATGGACTCGGGAAAAATCCACAATTCCAGGAATAACATGTATAGAATGTTTGTACGTTTGGGAAGCTTGCCAGGTGCCCTTGGCCTGGATTGGCCGCTGTCATGGACAGAATGCTGGGCTCGATGGACCCTTGGTCTTTTCCCAGTGTGGCATTACTTATGTACTTTATATACAAATATTGAGATTATATTTTTTAGATCGGATTGGAAAAGAAAGCATTACATTAAAATATATGTAGCATACATAACTGCATTTTGGGGTAAATATGCATATTTAACGGACTGGATTATTCTGCATAGAAATTCTGAATCCATGCCATGATCTATCCATGTATATAGGTGTGTATTTATTTATTTACTTATATCCCACATTATCCGAAATGATATCAGTTCAATGTGGTTTATGGTCATTAATACAAAGAATATTACAAAAGACAAGAAAAAAACTGCAATGAGTAAAAATATATAGATAAAACACAGTTAAAACTCTATCAATCATGAGTCAAGATCATGGCTGCTGACTATCTTGTACTAAAAACTTTCTAAAAAGTTATCAACATGGCAACATAGGTATTGTTAAGTTGGGTTATTTTCACATAGGGTCCCATTTAATGCCATGAGACTCTGTGTTAAAATAACCTGACTTGAGGTAAAATAACCCATATGGGTCTGTATTATTTTAGATTGTAAGCTCTATAGAGCAGGGACTGTCCTCTCTGTGTCAGGTGTTCAGTGCTGCGTGCGTCTGGTAGCGCTATATAAATGCTAATAATAATAATATTGATAACGTTTCCCTCTATGTACTAACCTGTGAAATATTTGCAGGCTTGTATACATTTGTGCAACATTTAGTTAAGAAATAGACAATTATTTGGCAATCTGAGATTCTTGTAAGGAATTAGCTGTTGCCATTTTTTGTCTAAGCAGCCACCAGGATAGGAATGAATGGGGATCGCTCCTACCCTATCTTTCCCTTGATCTTATGGGGTTAGGCAGAATACCTGGTGGACGTAAGGGGGGGACTTGGCGGGTAGACTCTCAGTTTGATTTTGGACTTTTCATACGAGTTTACTACAGTGAAATGTTCTTTGTGACTGACTTTGGAAAAGCGCACAGCATCTGAAAAATACCACAAAATACCCAAACTTTGGTTTTTTTTTTTAATGTATTTTCTATCATTTTTTGCTACTTGCATGAAGTGCACTTTTGTGAAGTCACTTTACAGTTTAGTATATAGGATGAAGTGTTCTTAACAGTGAAAATATTATTTTAAATATATGTTCAAACGTGAATGACTAAAAAAAAAGTTGTACTTTTAAAACTTAGAACCCCTAGGTTTTTTTTTTTAATGTTGTTTTGTTTTGTTTTTTTACTATAATCTCATTTTTCTATAGTTACTCTACATTTCGCTTTTGGTTGTTTCCTTGAATTAAGAATAAATCGTGATAAAGGAAGCTTTAGAAATCACAGTTAAGAAAAAACAAATTCCCTGAACCACAAAATATTATCAAATCTTTTAATTTAAAAACAAAATGAAAACACCGAGTAAAGATAGGCAGAATATATACTGACCCCCTTCCTCTTTTTTTTTTTCCTTTTGTACAAATTGAGAGATTAACCTGGTTCCAATTGAAATAGCAGCCTGTATCATACCTTTTCTTGATCTCACAGCGTGACTAATAACAGCTGGGGCCTAGCCAAGCAGGCTTCTTTATTTCTTCCTCATTGTTCCAGGCCACACATCCGTGAACCTTCAGCGTGTTATGTACTTAACCATGGTCAGGTTGATGTCATTATTTTCTCATTGTTGTGTGGCTCCCTGGGTGCTGGCCCATATTCATAGCGTAGAGCTGGTGTGCTCTTTGTAGGTTAACCTTTTAAAAAGGAGACGCTCGACCACCTGCAAATTTAGCCCAGGGCTGTGACATTGCACTAGGCCGATTGTTACGCTTCAAAACACATATTAGTACCACTTGTGCTATTTCATCTTTCTTTTTTAATTTTAGCTCAGTCTTGTTAGATAAATCTTATCTGTGCCACAAGCAAATGCTCGATAGAACACATTTTAAGGTCTTTGATGAAGTGCATGGATTGGTATGTCTGGGTCACCGTGAGCTTTGTCTGTGACTACAACTACTTGCCAGTTTATCTATGTGCAAATCCATCTAGCTACTGAGCAGAAGAACACGCAATAAATACTGAAGCAGAATCATGAGAACCATAGGAGGAAAAGCCATTCTCTGCATGAAAGTTATCCACATTAAAGTTTTTGCAATCATATGCGGTAAAACATTGGTCCACCTGCTCTCAGATCAGATCGTAACGTAAGCGGCAGCTCTCCAAAGCTTCAGGCTTATGATGTAAGCATCCAGGATGCTCCTCCTGACACCAGATACTGCTAATGTACCGTGGAAGCTCAGAAGCTCTGGAATTGGATTAGACAAGGCAGCGTTCATTGCTAGTATTGAATTATGAGTTTTAAAAGACTACACAGGAGGCAGATACTGAGGTGTCACTTTACTAGTGAATCCATTAGCCTTGAAAAAAATGATTGCGAGTATCGTATCTATAAGGATGCCAATGTCCTCTATTTTGAGCACTGCTATATTCTAGGGTTAAACTCACTCACTTTGGGTTAACCTCGAAAACTGATAGTAGTAAAAATTACTAGTTTTAAAATATATAGCATTCTTTTAAAATATTGTTACATAAACATAAAGGAATCCTGTTCAGAAGGAATGGATCCTCAGGAGCTTAGCCGAGATTGGGAGGCGGGGTTGGTGGTTGGGAGGCGGGGACAGTGCTGGGCAGACTTATACGGTCTGTGCCAGAGCCGGTGGTGGGAGGCGGGACTGGTGGTTGGGAGGCGGGGACAGTGCTGGGCAGACTTATACGGTCTGTGCCAGAGCCGGTGGTGGGAGGCGGGGCTGGTGGTTGGGAGGCGGGGATAGTGCTGGGCAGACTTATACAGTCTGGGCCAGAGCCGGTGATGGGAGGCGGGGCTGGTGGTTGGGAGGCGGGGATAGTGCTGGGCAGACTTATACAGTCTGGGCAAGAGCCGGTGGTGGGAGGCGGGGCTGGTGGTTGGGAGGCGGGAATAGTGCTGGGCAGACTTATACGGTCTGTGCCAGAGCCGGTGGTGGGAGGCGGGGCTGGTGGTTGGGAGGCGGGGATAGTGCTGGGCAGACTTATACAGTCTGTGCCAGAGCCGGTGGTGGGAAGCAGGGCTGGTGGTTGGGAGGCGGGAATAGTGCTGGGCAGACTTATACAGTCTGGGCCAGAGCCGGTGGTGGGAGGCGGGAATAGTGCTTGGCAGACTTATACAGTCTGTGCCAGAGCCGGTGGTGGGAGGCGGGGCTGGTGGTTGGGAGGCGGGGATAGTGCTGGGCAGACTTATACGGTCTGTGCCAGAGCCGGTGGTGGGAGGCGAGGCTGGAGGTTGGGAGGCGGGGATAGTGCTGGGCAGACTTATACAGTCTGGGCCAGAGCCGGTGGTGGGAGGCGGGGCTGGTGGTTGGGAGGCGGGGATAGTGCTGGGCAGACTTATACAGTCTGTGCCAGAGCCGGTGGTGGGAGGCGGGGCTGGTGGTTGGGAGGCGGGGCTAGTGCTGGGCAGACTTATACAGTCTGTGCCAGAGCCGGTGGTGGGAAGCAGGGCTGGTGGTTGGGAGGCGGGAATAGTGCTGGGCAGACTTATACAGTCTGGGCCAGAGCCGGTGGTGGGAGGCGGGAATAGTACTGGGCAGACTTATACAGTCTGTGCCAGAGCCGGTGGTGGGAGGCGGGGCTGGTGGTTGGGAGGCGGGGATAGTGCTGGGCAGACTTATACGGTCTGTGCCAGAGCCGGTGGTGGGAGGCGAGGCTGGAGGTTGCGAGGCGGGGATAGTGCTGAGCAGACTTATACAGTCTGGGCCAGAGCCGGTGGTGGGAGGCGGGGCTGGTGGTTGGGAGGCGGGAATAGTGCTGGGCAGACTTATACGGTCTGTGCCAGAGCCGGTGGTGGGAGGCGGGGCTGGTGGTTGGGAGGCGGGGATAGTGCTGAGCAGACTTATACAGTCTGGGCCAGAGCTGGTGGTGGGAGGTGGGGCTGGTGGTTGGAAGGTGGGGATAGTGCTGAGCAGACTTATACAGTCTGGGCCAGAGCCGGTGGTGGGAGGCGGGGCTGGTGATTGGGAGGCGGGGATAGTTCTGGGCAGACTTATACGGTCTATGCCCTGAAGAGGACAGGTACAAATCAAAGTAGGGTATACACAAAAAGTAGCATATATGAGTTTATCTTGTTGGACAGACTGGATGGACTGTGCAGGTCTTTTTCGGCCGTCATCTACTACGTTAGTATGTTATGGCATGACCTCTGTCATGCCATATATCTGGTTCTATGTTATGCTACAGTAGGTAGTTTCAGTATTGCAAGAAGTTACCACTTTACTCCAGGGGTGTAGCCAGACCTCAATGGGAGGGGGGCCAGAGCCCAAAGTGGGAGGGGACACATTTTAGCCTGCCTTCCCGCTGCTGCCGCCTCCCTTTGCCGCCACCGCCCCACCCTGCTGCTGCCGCTGCTGCACGATGATACCTTTTTCAGGTGGGGATCCCCAACCCCTTGTCAGCTGAAGCTTTTGTCCCACGTTGGTCTCACATTGCCTGCCCCGTTCTCAGTCACACCGTGCATGCTCGTTTTAATGAAACCGAGCATACGCGCATACTGAGTTTCGCTAAAACGAGCAAACACAGAGCAACTGAGAAAAGCAGAGTAAGCAATGCTGCGAGACCAGCGCGGGACAAACACTTCAGCTGGTGGGGGTTGGGGACCCCTGCCAGCCAAACCGGAGGCCCCAGAACCAATTTGGGGGGACCCAGGCCCCCGTGGCCTCCCACAGGTATGATGAAGAGAGAATATGGTGTGGATAAAGGAATACAAAAGGAGTGGGAAATAGACCAGGCTAACCAGACACAAACGAGGATAAAGGAAACCATGTGAGAATCTGGATGATACAGTTCCTCAGCAATAAACTGGGTTGATGCTGGCAAGATGGTGGAGGGCAGGCAGTATTCAACAAAACCACAGGGACCTAAGTAGCCTTCCTTTGACTGTTTAGATTTCACAGATCTTGTGCTAAGACATAAGAGGAGGCAGTGTGGCTTGGATATTGAATCATGTATGACAACTGGTATGTATGTTTACCTAGAATGAGACAGAACCCACAAAGGAAGACAACCTAAACTGATTTAGAGATCATACAAGCTTCTATGACCGGCAGCTGGAATGCATCCTTAGCAGCATGGGCTGGAATTAGTGAGCAGACCAGATGAGCTGATTGGTCTTCGTTTGTTGTCATCTGCTATGTCACCATGGGGAACAATTTTCTGATCACAGGTGAACTCTACAGAAGCATATTTTGCATATTTCAAAAAGTAGTTAGCCTTAAATCTGCACGTACAACGGTTGGACATGCTCTTTGTGTAAACGGTCTGCATAGATGGAGCATAGCATACATACATTTGAAATGGAAAGAATTCACACAAGTTTCCACCCTCTATCTAAACACAGCTAATGAGATATTTGTTTTTAACATGGATAATAAAAGTGTGTACACTATGAAAACTCACATATATTTTTCAGTTGGATAAAGGAGAGCAATATCCACATTGGCCAATTTACCCTGAGGTAAATAGTTATTTGTTTAGATAAATGGCTTTGAAAATTGCCCTTACTTTGCCCTATCCATTCACCCAAGAACCTTCTTTTGCATTTGGTATTTACTTTAATAAATGAATTACAGAGCTGCAAGAACATTGGCCTTTATTTCTACAGTAAAAAACATTGTTCTAATGAGGTACAGAGTCCTTATCTTTTTTTGGTGTCTAGGTGCATCATTTTTTTTGTATACTTACAATTCATCGCTTACTTTGCATTTGTTAAAGTGTGAATGACTTTGTTGACTCTTGCATCCGCCTACCCCGAGACTCATATTATTGCCATTTTAGCATATGTAGATCTTCTCATTAAGTAAAATGGACCAATTAATGTTCTATATAGCTCTTGCTAGTGACCTTCACCACTATAGACCTTAATGGCATTAACTAAAGAACACTGAAGGGCCCTTTTAATAAGCCATGGAAGTACCTACGCGCGCCCAACACGCACCAATTCTGAGTTACCACCCGGTTACCATGTGGCCCGTGCGGCAATTTCATTTTTGCCGCACGTCCGATGCACGCGTCTGAAAATATTTTTCTTTTCTGGCGTGCGTGCGGTAATCGGCATTTGGGTGCGCGTAGACCATTACCGCCCGGTTACCGCATGAGTCTTTACCGCTAAGTCAGTGACTGACGGTAAGGTCTCAGAACCCAAAATGGGCGCGCCCCAATTTTCATTTTGCCACATGTCCATTTTCGCCCCCCCTCCTCAAAAAAGGGCATTTTTTACAGGTGCACTGAAAAATGATTGTGCGCGCACCCAAAACACGTGCCTACACTACCACAACCCATTTTTTTTAGTGCACCTTAGTAAAAGGACCCCCGAGTTAAGCCTTAGTGTGAGCTAGGTCGAGGGCTTATACTAACTTTCTGTTAAAGTCTTTTATTCCTCAGTAAAATCAAATTCATCAGTGACAGTAGCTATCATTTATATAATATTAAGCAGTAATGTAGCCTTGTACTAATTATTGGGCAATCCAACCACTGTAAATCCCCTTATGCAGCAAGATGTGAAACAAGGAGACCCTGTTGTTGAGGGAGCAGCTATTGGAACAGAAATATGCTAGGATGCATAGAGAGGGGTATAACCAGAAGTTTGTTGAGAGCAGATAAGTAATTTTGATTATTTCTGGACATTATTTTTGCAGTTTTCAGAGCTGAAGTGAGTGGAGGAGTGGCCTAGTGGTTAGGGTGGTGGACTTTGGTTCCTGGGGAACTGAGGAACTGAGTTTGATTCCCACTTCAGGCACAGGCAGCTCCTTGTAACTCTGGGCAAGTCACTTAACCCTCCATTGCCCCATGTAAGCCGCATTGAGCCTGCCATGAGTGGGAAAGCGCAGGGTACAAATGTAACAAAAATAAAATAGATACTATTGGAGATTCTACATGGAATGTTGCTATTCCACTAGCAACATTCCATGTAAAAGGCTGTGCAGGCTTCTGTTTGACGTCCTGTGCCTGAAGTGGGAATCAAACTCAGTTCCTCAATTCCCCAGGACCAAAGTCCACCACTAGGCCACTCCTCCACTGTTGCTACTATTTGAGATTCTACATGGAATGTTGCTATTCTAGCAACATTCCATGTAGAAGTCGGCCCTTGCAGATCACCAATGTGGCCAAGCAGGCTTCTGCTTCTGTGAGTCTGATGTCCTGCACGTATGTGCAGGACATCAGACTCACAGAAACAGAAGCCTGCGCAGCCTTCTACATGGAATGTTGCTAGTGGAATAGCAACATTCCATGTAGAATCTCCAATAGTATCTATTTTATTTTTGTTACATTTGTACCCTGCGCTTTCCCACTCATGGCAGGCTCAATGCGGCTTACATGGGGCAATGGAGGGTTAAGTGACTTGCCCAGAGTCACAAGGAGCTGCCTGTGCCTGAAGTGGGAATTGAACTCAGTTCCTCAGTTCCCCAGGACCAAAGTCCACCACCCTAACCACTAGGCCACTCCTCCACTTTTACATGTATCACCTCGTTTTTACATTTCAACAGGGTCTGTGGTGGTTCTGTGAATCTCATTCTGCTATCCCTCCTAGATGGGTCATAGTGGAAGAACAAATTTTCTCTCCATTACCTTTACCATGCTTGGGTTGCTCGCTCCCATGTACATTTAAGTCTCTTCCGGTCTTACACGTCACTATACTCACCTTGGAAACAGTGGGCACAACTTTGAAAGTTCCTTGGAAGTTCTCCAGCCATCAATCTCTGCGGTTTAAGTCTTCCATAACAATTGATAGAGCTCCAATCTACTGGCCTAAATGGGCAGCACATGGTATGCATTATTTGGATCAGGTGATGCGGGAACGTGGTTGTAAGCCTTTTCAGGAACTTCAATCCCAATATGCTCTGCCAGATAACCTTTATTATAGAAATGATAAGTAGTAGTAGTAATTTTTCAGGACAACAACTATCTCAAACCTTAGGTTCGCATAAATTATAACATGCTTGTCTCATTTCCCTTCTTTATTCCAGCTTCTTCAACTGATGATTACTAATCTTTTTGACAGTAGATCATCACTTCAAGCTGTATGGGAGAAAGACATGAATTACACATTGTCTCAAAAAGAATGGGCTCGATTTTGGGACCATTGACTCCGTATTTCCAGTTCAGCTTCCTTGTCTCAAACCATCTTTTTTATTACACACAGGGTTGTATGATCCCCCAAGTTAAACTATCAAAAATAGAACACTTAGAGGGGCATAATCGAACAAAAACGTCTATCTCCATGGGCGTTTATCTCCAAGAACGGGTCCGTGAAGGGGCGGACCGAACCGTATTTAAAAAAAAAAAAATAGACGTCCATGTTTTATTCGACAATTTATGAGCTGGGCGTTTTTGTTTTTCAGGGAATAGGGAATATGTGTAGTCTTGTTGATAGCTGTTGAAGACTCAGAAAGAAAGCACTGATATTGTTGATGGCCAGCAATATGAGTAGGTTCCCCTTTTTCACAGAGAGGGGGTAGTGGATGCCTATAATAGCCTCCCTGTGTTACAGTATATATGATACGAGCAAGGACATTGATTTGCATCAACAATGGAGTCCTTGTCCTGTGATGTGTGGGAGATATTTGTGTGGACATTGAAGTATCCCAGTATGATTGGATTGGAAGAGTTGGTGAAAAAGTTAGAAATGAGGATATTGAGCCGAGTGGAGGAGTAGCCTAGTAGTTAGTGCAGCGGACTTTGATCCTGGGGAACTGGGTTCAATTCCCACTGCAGCTTCTTGTGACTGTGGGCAAGTCACGTAACCCTCCATTGCCCCAGGTACAAAAAAATAAGTACCTGTATATATGCAAACCGCTTTGAATGTAGTTGCAAAATACCACAGAAAAGCAGTATATCAAGTTCCCTTTCCCTAGTGAGGAAGAGCTTGAGAAAGGTAGGTAGTAGACCGGAAGGGTATTCAGTGTTGGTTTAGTTAACAGTCACGTTTTCAGGACTTTTCTATTTAAGAGGTCCATCTATGATCACTTGAGCAGATCAGTGAACTGGAATAGAAGAGAGGCACAGTCTAGATTACGTATTTGCAGACATCGTTTCAAAATGATTTCACTAACTGCTCATTATTTTCTCAAAACGGTTGCTAATGACTATGAAAAATGAAGATGTGAAGCATTGGAAAGTATTAGATAATTACAATTTCAATCCTGGGCAAAGTGCTGTAGTTGCTATTAGAGAGAGCTCAGAAAATGAGTTTCTCCTATTTTTTTCTAAAGTAGTAATGCTTACTGGTGGAAGATTGTTTCAATTTTCAGATAAGAAAAGTTACCTTTTATTTACTACTTACTCACAACTCCACTTCTTGATTTTAACAAAAGTGCTTGCTACACGTAAATTCATGTGCCAATTGCATAGTCTATGATGGATGCATTCACTCTACCGCTCCCCAGTACCTCTCCACTCTTGTCTCTCCCTACGCCCCACCTCGGGTACTCCGTTCTGTTGACAAATCTCTCTTATCTGTCCCCTTCTCCTCTACTACTAATTCCAGACTCCGTTCCTTTTATCTTGCCGCACCTCACACTTGGAATAAACTTCCCGAGCCTATACGTCTAGCCCCCTCTTTGGCCATTTTCAAGTCTAAACTTAAAACCCACCTCTTCACCACTGCTTTTGACTCCTAACCGCTGCTCATCTGTCCTGTCCTTTTCCTCACCTCTTTACTCCCTTACCCTTAATTGTTCTGTCTGTCTGGCTGTCTTATCTAGATTGTGAGCTCTTTGAGCAGGGACTGTCTTTTGTGTATGGTGTACAGCGCTGTGTATGCCTAGTAGCGCTATAGAAATGATAAGTAGTAGTAGTAGTAGTAGTCACTGCCTTCTAACTGTATGGGAAATATGCTGAGAATATCACCAACACTAACTATTGCACACAATCTCCTTAATTCTACAAACTTGCCTGCCCAATTTGACACATAGGGCCGGATTTAGGAAATGGTGATGAAAAATAGGTGCTGGGAAAAATCAGCGCTATTCCATAATGTATGCTCGGGGATGAGCACCCTTTCTAGAATAGCGGCTAGCAGGGATTCCCATGCCCAGCTTTGAGTGCAAAGACTTATGCCAGCTGAAACCTGATGTAAACTCTGGCATTCAAGTTTATTTATTTATTTTATTTATTTGTTACATTTGTATCCCACATTTTCCCACCTATTTGTAGGCTCAATGTGGCTTACATAGTACCGGAGAGGCGTTTCCATACTCTGGTGTGAACAAATATAAAGTAATGTTGTGGTAAGATAGAGTTCATGTGGTACAGCCACATTAGGGAATTGTTCAACGGAAGAGTTGTGTTATGTCCATTTCATAAGTTAGGTATGTTGTGTTGCAGAGATCAGATATTTATGATGGATTGGTCGAGTATGCTTTCTTGAAAAGGTACGTTTTTAGTTTTTTGCAGAAATGTAGGTGGTCGAGCATGGCTTTCAAGGCTTTTGGTAATGCATTCCGCAATTGTGTGCTTATGAAGGAGAAATTGGAAGCATAGGTTGATTTGTATTTAAGTCCTTTGCAGCTTCGGTAGTGCAGATTTAGATACGTTTGTGTAGTTTCGGATGTATTTCTGGTTGGGAGGTCAATCAGGTTTGTCATGTACCCCGGGGCCTCATCGTAGATAATTTTGTGGACCAGGGTGCAGATTTTGAAAGCAATGTGTTCTTTGATTGGAAGCCAGTGTAGTTTTTCGCATAAGGGTTTTGCGCTGTCAGATCGCGTTTTTCTGAAGATAAACCTAGCTGCCGTGTTTTGAACAGTCTGAAGTTTCTTTAACGTTTATTCTTTGCATCCCACATAGATCCCGTTGCAGTAGTCTAAGTGGCTTAGCACCATTGATTGTGTCAGGTGGCAAAATGTTTCCCTCGGGAAGTATTGTTTCACTCGTTTGAGTTTACACATTGAATGGAACATTTTTTTTGTTGTGGATTTCACTTGGTTCTCTAGTGTTAGGTTGCGGTCCAATGTAACGCTGAGTATTTTCAGGCTGTCTGATATAGGGAGGGTGTAATCTGGGGTGTTGATAGTTGTGGGATTGTCCGTGTTGTGTTGGGATGAGAGGATTAGGCAGTGTGTTTTTATCTTTGTTGAGTTTTAGTTGAAAGGCCATTTCATGATCATGCCTAAAGTTAGATGTGTAACTCTGGACTTACCCTAGTATACTAGCAGGCTTATTTTCAAAAGAGAAGGGCGCCCATCTTTCGACACAAATCGGGAGATGGGCGTCCTTCTCCAAGGGTCGCCCAAATCGACATAATCAAAAGCCAATTTTGGGTGTCCTCAACTGCTTTCCGTCACAGAGATGACCAAAGTTCCCGGGGGCATGTCGGAAGCATAGTGAAGGCAAGAATGGGGCATGCTTAACACATGGGTGTCCTCGGCTGATAATGGAAAAAAGAAGGGTGTCCCTGATGAGCACTTGGCCAACTTTACTTGGTCCATTTTTTCTTGCGACCAAGCCTCAAAAAGATGACCGAACTGACCAGATGACCACCGGAGGGAATCAGGGATGGCCTCCCCTTACTCCCCCAGTGGTTACTAACCCCCTCCCACCCTAAAATAACTTTTAAAATATTTTTTGCGAGACTCTATGCCAGCCTCAAATGTCATACCCAGCTCCCTGACAGCAGTATGCAAGTCCCTGGAGCAGTTTTAGTGAGTGCAGTGCACTTCAGGAAGGCAGACCCAGGCCCATCCCCCCCTACCTGTTACACTTGTGGTGGTAAATGTGAGCCCTTCAAAACCCACCAGAAACCCACTGTACCCACATGTAGGGAGCTATGCAGCTGGGAGCAATTTGTGAAGTCCACTGCAGTGCCCCCTAGGGTGCCTGGTTGGTGTCCTGGCATGTGAGGGGGTCCAGTGCACTACAAATGCTGGCTCCTCCCATGACCAAAGCGGTCTGGAGTTTCTTTAAGGTTTGTTCTTTGCATCCCGCATAAATTCCATTGCAGTAGTCTACGTGGCTTAGTACCATTGATTGTATCAGGTTGCGAAATGTTTCCCTCGGGAAGAATTGTTTCATGCGTTCGAATTTCCACATTGAGTGGAACATTTTCTTTGTTGTGGATGCTACTTGGCTTTCTAGTGTTAGGTTGCGGTCTATTGTAACGCTGAGGATTTTCAGGCTGTCTGAGATAGGAAGGGTGTAGTCTGGAGTGTTGATACTTGTGGAGTATGTGGGATATGAGGCTGGCATAGAGGCTGGCAAGTAACATAGTAACATAGTAGATGACGGCAGAAAAAGACCAGTGCGGTCCATCCAGTCTGCCCAACAAGATAAACTCACATGTGCTACTTTTTGTGTATACCTTACCTTGATTTGTACCTGTCCTTTTCCGGGCACAGACCGTATAAGTCTGCCCAGCACTATCCCCGCCTCCCAACCACCAGCCCCGCCTCCCACCACCGGTTCAGGCACAGACCGTATAAGTCTGCCCAGCACTATCCCCGCCTCCAAACCACCAGTCCCGCCTCCCACCATCGGCTCTGGCACAGACCGTATAAGTCTGCCTAGCACCATCTTCGTCTCCCGCCACCGGCTTTGCCACCCAATCTCGTCTAAGCTCCTTAGGATCCATTCCTTCTGAGCAGGATTCCTTTATGTTTATCCCACACATGTTTGAATTCCGTTACCGTTTTCGTTTCCACCGTCTCCCGCGGGAGGGCATTCCAAGCATCCACTACTCTCTCCGTGAAAAAATACTTCCTGACATTTACTCCAGGTGGAGCCTCACCAACGACTTATACAGGGGCATAAACACCCCCTTTCTTCTGCTGGTCACACCTCTCTCTATACAGCCTAACAACCATCTAGCTGCAGCCACCGTCTTGTCACACTGTTTTGTCGCCTTCAAAACCTCAGATACTATCACCCCAAGATCCCTCTCTCCATCCGTACCTATCAGACTCTCCCCGCCTAACACATACGTCTCCTGTGGATTTCTACTCCCTAAGTGCATCACTTTGCATTTCTTCGCATTGAATTTTAATTGCCAAACCTTAGACCATTCTTCTAGCTTCCGTAGGTCCTTTTTCATGTTTTCCACTCCCTCCGGGGTGTCCACTCTGTTACAGATCTTAGTATCATCCACAAATAGGCAAACTTTACCTTCTAACTCTTCGGCAATGTCACTCACAAATATATTGAACAGAATTGGCCCCAGCACCGATCCTTGAGGCACTCCACTACTCACCTTTCGCTCCTCCGAGCGAATTCCATTCACCACCTCCCTCTGGCGTTTGTCCGTCAACCAGTTCCTAATCCAGTTCACCACTTCGGGTCCTATCTTCAGCCCATCCAGTTTATTTAAGAGCCTCCTGTGGGGAACCGTGTCAAAAGCTTTGCTGAAATCTAAGTAGATTACGTAGATTACGTCCATAGCTCGTCCCTGATTCAATTTGCCTGTCACCCAATCAAAGAATTCAATGAGGTTCGTTTGGCATGATTTCCCTTTGGTAAAACCATGTTGTCTCGGATCTTGCAACTTATTGGCAAATTATTTTAATTACATTTTTTTGGGGGGGAGGGGGTAGGACCACTGGAAGAGAAAGGGGAGGTAATCCCTGATTCCCTCCTGTGCTCATCTAGTCATTTAGGGCACCTTTCTGTGTCTTATTCGTTATAAAAACAGGTCTAGCTCAAAACATCTTAGTGGCAATTATCGGCCCTGATTGATATCAACCAGAATATGACCGGATTTGCACACACAATTTCGGTCGCGCAATACAGAATCCGGGAGTATATGCTCACAACATGCTGCAGTATTGTCAAACTTCATCTAACTGTAATAGGATTACTACATAACATCTTTACTGTTAACAATATGTTTTTATCAGTTTATTTTACATTTTGATTCACGATAAAGCCTCTGGTTTACTATCTCAGCCTATGAATCACAGCTGCTATTAACTTGATGGTAAATTTATAGCATTGTCTTTTCACCTACCAAATCGAGTTTGGTTTTTGCGTCGTTTATTGTGCCTTGTGTGATAAAGCATAAGAACATCTGTTTCAACAATAAAATAATATACGTTAACAAATATTTTTATTTCTTCTATATATTTTGCTCGTAATTGCTCATTATTGTACTTTGAATTGTCTGGATGACAGAATATAAGAATAATTTATCACAGAATTAAGATTTTGTCTGCCAGTGTTATTAGTACAGCATTTGATGTGAGACTGACAATCACTATAGCCCCAGAGTTTTATGAAGTTGTTCAGAAAAATCAACCACTCTGATCTGCCAGTCACCATAGAATCCTTTAAACTATACAAGCTGATATTCAAACAATGTTATGGATTCAGCTATTCAATCTATAGGTAACCAATGGAACTCACAGCCAGAACAGCTGTTCCGAGGGAATGGATCCTCAGAAGCTTAGCTGACATTAGGTGGCAGAGCCGGTGGTGGGAGGCGGGGCTGGTGGTTGGGAGGTGGAGATAGTGTTGGGCAGACTTATACGGTCTGTGCCAGAGCCGGTGGTTGGGAGGCGGGGATAGTGCTGGGCAGACTTATACGGTCTGTGCCAGAGCCGGTGGTTGGGAGGCGGGGCTGGTGGTTGGGAGGTGGAGATAGTGCTGGGCAGACTTATACGGTCTGTTCCAGAGCCGGTGGTTGGGAGGCGGGGATAGTGCTGGGCAGACTTATACAGTCTGTGCCAGAGCTGGTGGTTGGGAGGCGGGGATAGTGCTGGGCAGACTTATACGGTCTGTGCCAGAGCTGGTGGTTGGGAGGCGGGGATAGTGTTGGGCAGACTTCTACGGTCTGTGCCCTGAAAATGACAGATACAAATCAAGGTAAGGTATACACAAAAAGTAGCACATATGAGTTTATCTTGTTGGGCAGACTGGATGGATCGTACAGGTCTTTTTTCTACCGTCATCTACTATGTTAGCTGCTAAAAGCAGTTCATATAACTGGGTTTAAAAAAAAACCACATTTGAACATATTCTTAGAAGAAAAGTCCATAAGCCATTATTAAGAAAGACCTGGGGAAATCCACTGCATATCCCTGGGGTTGGTAGCAGAGAAGGACATGGGGACAAAGTTTGTCCCCGTTCCCGTGGGCTCTGGAGTGGAGGAGTGGCCTAATGGTTAGTGCAGCTGGTTCTGGATCTGGGGAACTGCCTTTAATCAATTCCCATTGCTGCCTGATGGTCTGCAGTGGGTTGAGATCCTGGGGGAACCAGGTTCAATTTCCTCTGCAGCTCTGGGCAAATCACTTAACCCTTCATTGCCCAGGTACAACAGGCTTAGACTGTGAGTCCACTAGGGACAGACCTAGTACCTGTAAATTGAAAACTGTAAATTGCTTAGGTGCAAGCAATATATAAATACTTAAATGAAATCTGCACAAACCTGAAACACTTATGATTATACATTTAAATATTTTTTATTAAATGATAAAAAAGGAACAATATTCTGTACAACTGTTGTTTATAAATCACAAATAGAAAACAATAATAGCAGAGAGCAACTGAAATAACTCCCCCCCCCCCCACCTTCTACCCTTCCAAACCCCAACAATATCTGATTTCTACTACCCCAAGGAACCCTAATTCATCTTTTTAAAATGTTAAATCATCTGGGAAGACAATTGGATTGTTTTTCAGACGTGGGTGCAAGAAATTGCTGAAGGGTTAGAAGGAAAAGGTTGCCTTTTTGCAGATCACACAAAGATAGCCAACAGATTGGATATTCCCTTACCTCTTGTTTGTCCTGTTTGTCTGGCCTAATTAGATTGTAAGCTCTTTTGAGTAGGGACTGCCTCTTCATGTTCAAGTGTACAGCGCTGCGTACGTCTAGTAGCGCTATAGAAATGATTCCGGAATCTTGCTACCCTTTGGGATTCTGCACAGAATGTTGCTACTCTTTGGGATTCCGGAATCTTGTTACTCTTTGTCCTTATCCCTTATTTGTCCTGTTTGTCTGTCCTCATTAGATTGTAAGCTGTTTTGAGCAGAGACTGTCTCTTCATGTTCAAGTGTACATCTAGTAGCGCTATAGAAATGATAAGTAGTAGTAATAGTAATTGGATACCTTGGAGAGAGTAGAAACCATGAGAAGGGATCTTCAAATGTTAGAACTGTTGAGGGTCTGGCAGTTAAAGTTTAATATCCACTCTATGAAATTAATCTGGGCTCTATACTATAATACTGCTGTGAAACTCCAAATACTACTGTCTTATCACCACCCACCACCCTCTACCCTTCCTATTTGAATACCAACTTTCTCAGCAGCCTTGGTGAAATAGCAAAGGAATGACATACACTTAGTACTAGCCAAGCTTTACCAATAAGCATTGAGAATGAATAGTTGTGAAGATGTGACAGGGATAAGACAGTAGTAGTTAAAATTTAATGCCAAGAAGCGCAGAAATACAAAAGAAATGTACTGGATAGGAGAGATTGGTAAGCTCAGCTGTAAGAGGCAGTGGTGTAGCCAGACACCCAATTTTGGGTGGGCCTGGGCCCAAGATGGGTGGGCAGAAGACCCCCCCCCCATCCCACAGTTCTTTCATTCTCTCGTCTGCATGCCATATGGTCTCTCAACCATCCCCCCTCTTCCGCATACCTTTTTAATAGCAGATTTTCAGTGGCAGGGAGCTTCAACTACACACTGCTCGTGTTGGCCCCAGAGTCTTCCACTGATTCAACTTCCTGTTTCCACATAGGCGAGAATACGTCTGAGGGAAGGCTGTGGGGCCGGTGTGAGCAGCATGTATCAGTCGCTGCTTGCTGCAGGCGAAGATCTGATATTTAATGAAGGGAAATTTTGCCTCACCAATCTACTACATTTCTTTGAAGGGGTGATCAAGCATGTGGCTAAAGGTGAGCCGGTTGATATTGTGTATCTGGATTTTCAGAAGGCGTTTGACAAAGTACCTCATGAAAGACTCCAGAGGAAATTGGAGAGTCATGGGATAGGAGGTAGTGTTCTATTGTGTTTTAAAAACTGGTTAAAAGCTAGAAAACAGAAAGTAGGGTTAAATGGTCAGTATTCTCAATGGAGAAGGGTAGTTAGTGGGGTTCCCCAGGGGTCTGTGCTGGGACCGATGCTTTTTAACATATTTATAAATGACCTAGAGATGGGAGTAACTAGTGAGGTAATTAAATTTGCTGACATTACGGCTGCCTTGAGTTTCTACTCCCCAAATGCATCACAACGTTATTCAAAGTTGTTAAATCGCGGGAGGATTGTGAAAAATTACAAGAGGACCTTACAAGACTGGAAGACTGGGAGACTGGGCATCTAAATGGCAGATGACGTTTAATGTGAGCAAGTGCAAAGTGATGCTTGTGGGAAAGAGGAACCCAAATTATAGCTTTGGCATGCAAGATTCCACATTAGGAATCACAGACCAAGAAAGGGATCTAGGTGTCATCGTTGATGATACGTTGAAACCTTCTGCTCAGTGTGCTGCTGCGGCTAAGAAAGCAAATAGAATGTTAGGTATTATTAGGAAAGGAATGGAAAACAAAAATGAGGATGTTATAATGCCTTTGTATTGCTCCATGGTGCGACCGCACCTAGAATATTGTGTTCAATTCTGGGCGCCGCATCTCAAAAAAAAATATAGTGGAATTAGAAAAGGTGCAGAGAAGGGCGATGAAAATGATAAAGGGGATGGGACAACTTCCCTATGAGGAAAGGCTGAAGCGGCTAGGGCTCTTTAGCTTGGAGAAGAGGCGACTGAGGGGAGACATGATAGAGGTCTATAAAATAATGAGTTGAGTTGAACGGGTAGATGTGAAGCGTCTGTTTACGCCTTCCAAAAATACTAGGTCTAGGGGCATGCGAAGAAGCTACAATGTAGTAAATTTAAAACGAATTGGAGAAAATGTTTCTTCACGCAACGTGTAATTAAACACTGGAAGTCGTTGCCAGAGAATGTGGTAAAGGCGGTTAGCTTAGCGGAGTTTAAAAAAGGTTTGGACGGCTTCCTAAAGGAAAAGTCCATAGACCATTATTAAATGGACTTGGGGAAAATCCACTATTTCTGGGATAAGCAGTATAGAATGTTTTGTACTTTTTGAGGATTTTGCCAGGTATTTGTGACCTGGATTGGCCACTGTTGGAAACAGGATGCTGGGCTTGATGGACCTTTGGTCTTTCCCAGTATGGCAAAACTTATGTACTTATGTACAAGGTACGCAGGAGGGACAGTTGTTGGGAGTTTTCAGCTTGTGAGGCTTGGGAATCCCTGCCAGCCACATCATAGGTGTGCTGCAACTGGATGGACCTGAGCCCAAAGTGGGTGGGCCTGGGCCCACCTGGGCCCACCCTTAACTACGCCACTGCTAAGAGGGACCTTGGTTGATGGTGTCTGAAGATCTCTAGGTAACGAAACAGGGCGTAAATTGCCATGCACTGCTCAATTTGCCTAGTGAATAGGTGGCGGTGGGGGGGGGGGGGGGGGGTCACATGCTATTGGTCACGTACTAATTGGAAAATTAGCATGTGGCCATTAAGGGGAAAACAGAAATTGCAGCCATTTTATTGCTGTGCTAACAGTGACCTCAGCACAGTCCACTTTTTAGTGCTGCTTAGTAAACCAGCTCTTATATTAACTATCACTGTGATGCCACATTTTGAATTCTGATGAAAACGGTAACAGAATACAAAAATGTGTGGGATAAACATAAAGGAATCCTGTTCAGAAGGAATGGATCCTCAGAAGCTTAGCGGAGATTGGGTGGCGGGGCTAGTGCTGGGCAGACTTCTACGGTCTGTGCCCTGAAAATGGCAGATACAAATCAAGGTCAGGTATACACATAAAGTAACACATATGAGTTTATCTTGTTGGGCTGACTGGATGGACCGTACAGGTCTTTCTCTGCCATCATCTACTATGTTACTATCCAGCTTATTTTTGAAGGAGAAGGGCGCCCATCTTTCGACACAAATTGGGAGATGGGCGCCCTTCTCACAAGGCCACCCAAATCGACATAATGTATGTTTTGACACCCTCGACGGCTTTCCGTTGCGGGGACGACCAAAGTTCACGGGGGCGTGTCGGCAGGGTAGTGAAGGCGGGACTGGTGCGTGATTAGGAGATGGGCATCCTCGGCCGATAATGGAAAAAAGAAGGGCGTCCCTGACGTACACTTGGCCGACTTTACTTGGTCCATTTTTTTTTCATGACCAAGCCGTGAAAAGATGCCCCAACTGAGCAGATAACCACCGGAGGGAATCGGGGATGACGTCTTCTTACTCCCCCAGTGGTCACTAACCCCCTCCCACCATAAAAAAACAGGTTAAAATACTTTTTTTGCCAGCCTCAAATGCCATACTCAGGTCCCTACCGCAGGCTTAACATGGGCATTGGCTGTAGTTCCTCTCCCTGTGCGTGTCATTTCTGGTGCTACAAACAAATCAGGTCTGATTTTCTAGCGCAGGGGTTACCTAGCAGTAATCGGGAAGTGCCGTGCACTGTGCGGTTACCACCAGGTTAGCACGGGAGCCCTTACTGCCATCTTAATGGGTGGCAGTAAGTGTCTTCTTCCAAAATGGCTGCACATCAAATGCAGACTTATTGCACGGCCATTTCTATTTTTGGCACTTTTACCCGCTGCAGTACAAAAAGCCTCAGTGCAGTGGTGTTCCGTGGTTGGCTGACACCCGGGGTGGATCGCTGCTGCACACCCCCCCCTGGGTGCAGGGCAACACGGCACCCCCCCCCCGGCATCGGCGCACCCCCCATGGCACCCCCGCGACACAGTCCCCACCTGCCTACCAGCTCCGTCCACCCGGCACTGTGCATCGTGGCGCCTTGCATCTGCAGCGCTGCTGTAAAAGAAGAAAATTGCCTCGTTGGCGGCCCTTCCCGCACTGTGTCCCGCCCTCATGGAAATAGGAAGTTACATCAGAGGGCGGGACACGGTGAGGGAAGAGCCGACGACGAGGCGATTTTCTTCTTTTACAGCAGCGCTGCAGATGCGAGGCGCCAAGCTGCATAGTGCCGGGTGGACGGAGTTGGTAGGCAGGTGGGGACTGTGTCAGAGGGGGGGGTGGACGGAGCTGGTAGCAACCCTCCCCCCCCACTCGTTGACACCCGGGGCAGACCGCCCCGCCCTTGCTACGCCACTGCCTCAGTGCATGACAAAAACAGCTGCCTGCTAGCACAGGGCGCCTTTTTTCCCAGCTTGGTAAAAGGGAAGCCTAATGCAGGTAAATAGGCTCCTTAGTAACTCTATTTTAAAATTCATTAATGTATTCAATTTATAGCCCACTTATCACCTACGTGGATTACAAATCAGGGTCCTCCTGATAGTGTCATGAATACTTTTGGTGAATTTCTTAGGTTCTGAGTGGAGAAAATATGGCTGAGGGGAGATATGACAGAGGTTTTCAAAATAATGAGTGGAGTGGAATGGGTAGATGTGACTTGCTTGTTTACTCTTTCCAAAAATACTAGGACTAGGGGGCACCCAATGAAGATATAAAGTAGTAAATTTAAAACAAATCAGATAAAATATTTCTCACTCGATGTGTAATTAAACTCTGGAATTCGTTGCCAGAGAATGTGGTAAAGGCAGTTATTAGCGGGGTTTAAAAATGGTTTGGATAACTTCCTTAAAGAAACGTCATTAAGCCATTATTAAGATGGACTTGGGAGAAATCCATTGCTTATTTCTATGATAAGCAGTATAAAATGGACTATTTTGGGAACTTGCCAGGTACTTGCAACCGATTTTCAACTGGAATGAGGGGGGGAAGCCGACAGTCTCCCAGGAGTGTATGGTTCGGTGTGGAGTAACCTTGAAGGATACTATTGAAACAGGACTTTTAGGGAATCCTAGTTTAGAGGTTTCAACAATGCTGAATTTAAGCAAGGTGTACTTAATGAGAGAGCAGGATAAAGGATGCACATTATCCCCTTCAACTTCTAAGCAGCTTGTAGGTCAAAGGAAAAAACAGAGGGGTCCTTTTACTAAGCCGTGGTAAGAGTGGCCTGCGGTAGTGTAGGCGTGGGTTTTGATCACACACGGAATTATTTTTCAGCACGCTTATAAATAAGGCCTCTTTTTTTCCCGAAAATGGATGTGCGGCAAAATCAAAATTGTCACGTGTCTATTTTGGGTATCTGACCTTACTGCCAGCCATAGACCTAGCGGTAAAGAATTTAGACGGTAAGGACCTACACGCGTCAGATGAAACTTGGTGTCCATCCGCTAAGTGCGTCTGAAAAAAAAATGTGTTTTCAGATTCGCATAGCGGACGCGTGCCAAAAATGAAATTACCGCAAGAGGGTGGTAAGTCCATTTTGGCATGCGTTGGGTGCACGTGGGCGCCTACACGGCTTCATAAAATGGGTGCACAATTTGAAGTGCCTGTATACAAATGCTAGAAGCCTCAAAAATAAGGTGGGAGAGTTAGAATATATAGCACTAAATGATGAGGTAGATATATTAGGAATCTCAGATACTTTGTGAAAAGAGGACAATCAATGGGACAATTTGTTAACACAGTACAAATTGAAACACAATGATAGAGAGGATCAAATTGGAAGGGGGGGGGGGTTGTGGAGGAGTAGCCTAGTGGTCAGTGCAGCACACCCTGATCCTGGGGAACTGGGTTCAATTCCCACTGCAGCTCCTTGTGACTGTGGGCAAGTCACTTAACCCTCCATTGCCCCAGGTACAAAATAAGTACCTGAATATATGTAAACCATTTTGAATGTAGTTGCAAAACCTCAGAAAGGTGGCATGTCAAGTCCCATTTCCTTTTCCCCCTTTCCCTTATGACATCACAATATCAGAAGTGAGCCAGGTATCGGGCAATCAAGCCATTGTGACATCACTGATGAGGTTGGCTCTTATTGGTGGAATGAGTGGAGGAGTAGCCTAGTGGTTAGTGCAGTGGACTTTGATCCTGGGAAACTGAGTTTGATTCCCACTGCAGCTCCTTGTGACTCTGGGAAAGTCACTTAACCCTCCATTGCCCCTGGTACAAAATAAGTACCTGAATATATGTAAACCGCTTTGAATGTAGTTGCAAAAACCTCAGAAAGGTGGTATATCAAGTCCCATTTCCCTTCCCCTTCCCTTCCCTATATGCCAAAGTGGGAATTGAGTCAAATAAAATAAACATTCTACATGAAACAGATAACAGCATGGAATCATTATGGATAGATATTCCATGTGTGAAGGGAAGAAGTATTCCTGTAGGGCTGTACTACCAGAACGAACAGACAGACAGATGAAGAAATGTTTACAGAGATTAGGAAAGCTGGAAAATTGGGCAACACTATAATAACAGTGATTTCAATTACCCTGATATTAACTGGATAAATGTCACATCAAGGAGTGCCAGGGAGATAAAATTTCTAGATGTAATAAATGACTGCTTCTTGGAATAGCTGGGTCCAGGAACCAACAAGAGGTGGAGCCATTTTGGATCTGGTCCCTGGTAGCGTGCAGGGCTTAGTGTGAGAGGTAGTGGTGTTGGCTCCCCTGGGAAACAGTGATCATAACATGATGAAGTTTGAGTTACTATCTGAGATGAACCCGCAAATGAATTCTACTTTTCATTTTTGAAGTGGCGACTACAATAAAATGAGGAAAATGGTTAAAAAGAAACTAAAAGGATCAGCTGCAAAGGTTAGGACACTAACCAGCTTATTTTCGAAAGTGAAAGACGCCCATATTTCGACCCAAATCGGGAGATGGGTATCTTTCTCCCGTGGGTGCCCAAATCAGTATAATCAAAAGCCGATTTTGGGCGTCTCCAACTGCAATCTGTCGCGGAAATGGCCAAAGTTTACGGGGGGGGGGGGGGGGGGTGTGTCGGAGGCGTGGTGAAGGCGGGACTGGGGTGTGTTTATCCGTCAAGGAGAGATGGGCGTGCTCAGCCGATAATGGAAAAAAGAAAGGCGTTTTTAACGCGAATTTAAGTCATTTTTTACCCTTTTTTTTCACGAACAAGTCACAAAAAAGTGCCCTAAATGACCAGATGACCACTGGAGGGAATCAGGGATGACCTCCCCTGACTCCCCCAGTGGTCACTAACCCCCTCCCACCCTAAAAAAGAATGTTAAATCATTTTTTTGCCAGCCTCTATGCCAGCTTCAAATGTCATACCCTCACTGTGAGGAGACCCGATTGCAGTGAGGCTGTAGCCGTTATTGCAGGCAGCGCCTCGCGTCTGCCCTGCTTGTAAAAGAAGTAAATCTCTTCGCTTCGTCGTCGTCGGGCCTCCCTGTGTCCCGCCCTCGCGGAAATAGGAAGTTACCTCAGAGGAGGGCGGGACACAGTGAGGCCCGACGACGACGAAGCGAAGAGATTTACTTCTTTTACAAGCAGGGCAGACGCGAGGCGCTGCCTGCAACGACGGCTACAGCCTCACTGCAATCGGGTCTCCTGTGGGGTTCAGAGGAGTCCAGGGAGAAGGTACGGCTTTCTGAGATTCAGCACAGCACTTAACACTCCTGGTTTGCTGTTGGTTCAGGAGCTCTGATTAGGGCAGGTGCTCAGCTCCAACTATGTGGCATGGATGGCAGAGTGCAGTGCAAGGAGCAGAACAAGGAGTTGTTGTGGTAACTCCTCTGCACCATCAGCATGTGCTCCTTGTAGCTTTTGTGTCAGCACAGTTGCATCTGCTGCCCTTGAGGGACTGGACTGTGAAAAAGGTAAGCAAAACTTTTAAAAAAACAAACAAAAAATGCATGGCTATAGGGCTGGGACTTTACTGAATCCCTTAAAGGCCCTGACCCAATCTCACTGTTAGTGCCAGTGACGCTTCATATTTTTTTTTAAGGTAGGTTGGGAGCAGGAGAGTCGGGTGGGGTGGGGTGGGGTGGGGAGGGGGGTTCTCAGATGGGAGAGGGGTGTTGTGGGGGCTCTCAGATGGGGAGGGGGTTTTCAGATGGGAGAAGGGGACTGGGGTGGGGAGGGGGTCCTCAGATGGGAGAGGGGTGTTGTGGGGGGTTCTCCGATGGGGAGGGGTGGGGGTTTTCAGATGGCAGAAGGGGACTGGGGTGGGGTGGGGAGGGGGTTCTCAGATGGGAGAGGGGTGTTGTGGTGGTTCTCAGATGAGGAGGGGGTTTTCAGATGGGAGAAGGGGACTGGGGTGGGGAGGGGGTTCTCAGATGGCGGAGGAAAAGGGTGTTGTGGGGGTTCTCAGATGGGAGAACGACTGGGGTGGGGAGGGGGTTCTCAGCTGGGAGAAGGGGACTAGGGTGGGGTGGGGTGTTGTGGGGGTTCTCAGATGGGGTGGGGTGGGGGTTCTCAGATGGGAGGAGGGGGTTCTCAGATGGGAGGAGGGGGCTCTCAAATGGGAGAAGGAGGCTGGAACTGGGGCCTGAGAAGGGGTCATGACGGAAAATGGGGCATGCCAGGCTCAGGTGGGAAAATGGGTCGGGCTGGAAAGGGGGGCCCTAATGCAAGGAATGTGGATGAAGGGGGCTGACACTGAGGGCTGAAAAGGAGGGTAGGTGGGATAAGGGGGCTAGTACTGGGACTGGGGGGTGAAAAGGAGACAGGGAGAAGTGGCTGAGGCTGAAGCTCGGGACTGGTGAGAGAAAAGGGCTGGGGTTGACACTGGGGGCTGAAAAGGGGACAGGGAGAAGTAGCTGGGGGCTGAAGCTCAGGACTAGTGGGAGAAAGGGGCTGGGGCTGAAACTGGGGACTGGTGGGATAATGGGGCTGGAACTGGGGGCTGATAAAAAGGGGCAGAGAGAGGGGACAGATCCTGGATGGAAGGGGGAGTGAGAGGGAGGGCAGACCCTGGATGGATGGGAGAGGGAGGGCAAATGGTGGATTGAAGGGGCAGAGAGAAAGGGCAGACAGTGGATGGAAGGGATAGAAAGGGCAGAAGGTGAATGGAAGGAGGAGAGAGAGAGAGGGCAGACAGAGGCAGATGGTGCATGGAAGGGGCAGAGATAGAGGGCAGATGTAGATGGAAGGGGCAGGGAGAGAGGACAGACATTGGATGGAGGGGACAGCAGAGAGGGCAGACACTGGATGGCAGAGAAAGAACGAAGACAGATGCTGGATGGAAGGAAGACAGTGAAAAGAAGATGAGGAAAGCAGAAACCAGAGACAACAAACTGTAAATAAAATATATATTTTTATTTTTTTTTGCTTTAGGATAAAGTAGTATTGTAGCTGTGTTAAATGTTTATAATAGAACGTGTAAACAAGGTAATCTTTTTATTGGACTAATTTTAATACATTTTGGCTAACTTTCGGAGAACAAAACCTCCTTCCTCAGGTCAGGATAGGATACTGTAACAGTACTATACTGTATTGACCTGAGGAAGGATGTTTTGGCCTCTGAAAGCTAAATGTATTAGTCCAATAAAATGGTATTATTTTATTTTCTATATTTGTTTTATTTCTATTTGTTAATTTGTAAAGTGGTGATTGGTACTTGTTAGTTTTTTCAAATTTACATCTGCTGTCTTTATGTTTTGCACAGTACTAGGGGACATTTTCTGTTTCTGTGGTGTTGCATTGTATGCAGAGTCTGGCATCTTGGGGGTTCAGTTTAATTTTTGTCTACATAGAAAGTTTATGATTACTTATTCTATAGTGGATTAGGGTGTATCTGTGTTTGTGAAAAAGACATGGCTTTCAGTTGGCATTGACTGTGCAAGATCGACGATCTGTGTTATTCTGCCTGGTTTTGTTTTACAATAGGTGAATTGATGTTCTAGTGCTCACTGTAGTGTTTAAGATGCTTTCCTTTTCCTTGTGTGACTTGTAGAAATTACTGCTTATGGTATGCTATAATTGCTCTGTAGGTCCTGAGTGTTTTGTATTCTCGGCATGCCTAGTACTAGATTTTGGAGGGAGGTGTTAAAAAATGACCGGCCCCGGGTGTCAACTACCCTAGGTACGCCACTGGTGCAGTGGACTTCAGGCAGGTAGACCCAGGCCCATTCCTCCCCTACCTGTTGCACTTGTGGTGGTAAATGGGAGCGCTCCAGACTGCCCCCAAAACCCACTGTACCCACATGTAGGTGCCCCCCCCTTCAGCCATAAGTGCTATGGTAATGGTGTAGAGTTGTGGGCAGTGGGTTTTGGGGGGGGATTTGGGGGGGCTCAGCACCCAAGGGAAGGGAGCTATGGACTTGGGAGGTATTTTAATTTTTTTTTAATTGTTATAAGTGCCCCCTAGGGTGCCCGGTTGGTGTCCTGGCATGTGAGGGGGACCAGTGCGCTACGAACCGTGGCCCCTCCCACGACCAAATGCCTTGGATTTGTTCGTTTTTGAGTTGGGCGCCTTCGGTTTCCATTATCGCTGAAAAATGATACCGCCCAGCTCGAATCCGCACAAATCCAATGCATTTGCCCGGCACAAACTGTATTATCGGAAAAAAAAGATGGATGCCCATCTTTTTCGAAAATATGGTCTGTCCCGCCCCTTCATGTGCCCGTTCTTGGAGATAGACGTCCATGGAGATGGGCGTTCGCGTTCGATTATGCCTCTCTAAATCAAGCATGGACATTATTCAAAAATACCATCTTGGAAGCCCAGACCAGATGCATTCCACGTATTTGCAAAGGTGGAAAGAAAAGAAAACATCAGTCAGTCAATGACTTGTGTTTTAGATGTGCATTTAAACATGTTTGCTTAGGGGATCTTTTACTAAGTGGCATTGAGCCTAATGTGGGCTTACTGCTCGCTAATCCAGAACAACCACCGGGCTACCGCAGCCGGTGTTTACCTGGTGGTAATTGGGCAGTGCCGCATGCTGCTTGGTTACCGCCGGGTTAGTGCCGGACCACTTACCACCATCTCAATGTGTTGCAGTAAGTGCTCCCCCTTGAAATGGCCGTGCGACAAGTGGTTCACTTACCGCACGACCATGTCTTTAAAAAAAAGACAGCCTTTTACCCGGTGCAGTAAAAGGGGGCCTCAGCACGCATCAAAACCACACACTGACGCTAGCACAGGCCCCCTTTTGCCATAGCTTAGTAAAAAGGGGTCTTTAGAAATCTGGGCTTTACATATCTAAAACTAAAAAAATATGCTTCTGGCAAGGGTGAGTGGTCTGAGCATGTTTTGGGCAGGACTGGGGTGGGATTAGAAAATGAACGTGCAGAGAGGTAAATAATCAGCCAGTGGCGCTGAGCATTTGCTGACCGCCACCAGCATCATTCACGGATATTCAATGCCAGGCCATGTCTAGGCTTTAGCACTGAATTACAGTTTATGTGGTGCTGTTAAGTCAAGCTTAACTGGCCACGGGTTGCAGCATAAAGATCATATATCTGCATATTTTTGGTTAAGAACCAGACTAATCTGCATATTTTGGTAACCCTAAACATAAAACCTAGATGCAGGGCTTTTTTTGAGGGGGTATTTAGGGGTACTGAGTACCGGCACCTTTTCCATTGTCTGCTAAAATTGACCTATGGACGCCAAATTTTAATGAAAGAGCTCAGGCTCTACACACCAATTCTGCCTTGTCATAGATTCTGTGACTGGTTGCAGGGGGCCCGGCTATTGTGGGGTGAATCCCTCAGTGATCACCCCACTCCTGAAGGTTGGCCTGGCATTTGAGTACCGGCACCTTTTTCGCTAGAGAAAATGCACTGGATAGGACTGTGTTTTATGCGGTCCCTTTTATGCTGTTACCATGGCCGATTAAGTGCTATGTGGCTAACTGCTGACTCCGCCTTCTTAACCCCCCCCCCCCCCATAGCTGCTTTTCATTTAGATGCTAACTACTAATTTTCAGTGGTGATAATAGTTAAGTGGACAGCCTCAAACAAGTGATTTAACAGGTTGTTTTGAATACCCACCTCTTGTGACCCATTGGGTAGAGGTGGGACATAATGTAGATGAGTTGAGATTTGTTGTTCTATATCATTCTATGAATACTCGAGGGGGTAACGAACCACAGCAATTACACAGGTTGGAGCAAAAATATATTTTCCTATATAATACATTGGAACCAATAGGTTTGAATCGTGAGATAGAATGGGACCTGATTAGATGAACTAATTGTGGTTTAGGTACGTCACTTCTATCTGGCTCTCTGATTGGATTAGATATGATTACGTGTGCTTTATATTAGAGCACGTGAAGAGGTATGCTTGGTTGAGCTGATATACTGTATAGGGAAGGTCTGACGGACTGATTCCCAGCTATGGTGTGCTATAAATAGATTCTTGAGTGGTAAGTTATTTTCTTGATTTTGTTTCTGGTTAATCTAAATTATGAAGTGCATCTTTGTAGTTACTGGCTTATTCTATATATACACAGAATAACAGCTCCTGAGGACGTCTGTTGAGCGAAACACATGAGTGGTACGCCAATTGAGCGAAACTAAATGTTTGTGTCGAGCTGAAAAGAAATGAGCTGAATATAAAAGAGCTAAGCTGGACATGAGAAATTAAGAGCAAGAGATGAGATATTGCAGCTGGCTTGGAATAAGCAAAGAGATGTATGAGTAAGAATAAAGACTTTTGAGGTGTATCAAGAATTGGAATCGGAGGATTTGAAGAGCCACGTTGGAGTTCTTGTTAAGAAATGAGGTAGCTTTGAAATGCTGCTGGAAGATCAATGGTTTGGACATTATTAAGTATTCACACGTGAGGCTGTGGCGGATCGATTGCTGGTCCCCGGTTCCATTTCTTGGACTTATGTTTTGGATTTTATGGGTAATGAATGTATGAGTATGAATGATTAGTATATTGGTTTTTATGATATTTGTGATGTGTATCTGTAGAAGTATCAAATATTGTGTATAGAGTTTTTTAAATAAAGATTTTGTTAATTATTTACAATGATATATTCTTCTGAATTTTGTATATGTTTTGAATATGGTCCAGGTATTCTTCATTTCAGAAGGGGACTACATGTCTTGATCCAAACAGATTGACATTGGGATTTGCACCTGCTATCCAGACATCTAGGTTTCAGAATTGTGATTGAATTAAACAGTGTTCCACTGGAGGGATTAGGGGAGTTGCCATCCCCCCTTTAATCCCACAGTGGTTAATGACTACCTAAAATCAAAACTGGAAAGTTCTACCTAAAATCAAAACTGGAAAGGCATACCAGGCTCTGTGACAGTATCTGGAAAAATACACATGTGTTTCTAAAATGTCTGACATTAACGTGTAGGTTCTGGCAAATACCTACTTATGAGCCTGTTTTGACCTTATTGATAATTTAGATGATTAAGGTACTAAAATAGATGCTTCCACTGCACATTAGACCTATTTCTCAATGTATTTTAGGACAGGCTCTACTTTTACAGGTACAGTTCCAAAAAAATAGCAGAACTTGGTTGTCCTGAAGTAGATATCTCAATTCCGATTAATACCCTTTCTGAAATGTTACTCACAAGATACCAAATATCTCTCAAAATCCTTTAATTCATGCGTAACCCACCCGAGTCTAATAGGGTACCCCATACGGCCAACCAAAGCTCCATGCTTTTGTCAAAGTTGACCTAGTGAAAACAAAACAAAATAAATCATCCTTGGGTATTTCTCTTTTTGGAAAATTCTACTGTAATGTATAACTCATGGTCCCCTTTGCTACATAAGCATATCAATTTGATGAGTACATCCCTACAAGATTTTCCCTGACTTCAAACCATGTTGTGAAATATGCATTAAAAAAAAATGAGATTGTATTATTCGAACCCCTTTAACAAAGGTATTACACTAAGCATGAAAGCTTTCCATTTTTTTCTAACCTTTTGCTTTTTCCTAAACCACAGTCATTTTGTCAGACATTGAAAATGTCTTGATATAGTTGTCTTGCTGCTTTGGGCCTATCCTGCCCCCTGCAGTGGTAATAAGGATGGGGTTTCCTGCTGAGCCCTGAAGAATACCATTTCATGGCTGCCACATAGCCGGCAGCTTTTATTTATAGAGCCAGGAAAATGAATGGGTATTAGTGTCCAAACATTTCAGCATGCTCCTATGGCCACATACAAAAGGCGCTGATTTGCAGCAAATTTCCACTTATATTCCAAAAGTATTTACCTTGCAGAAGGTTGGCTGATCACTATAATGGCTTAGCTAGGGGGGGAAAAAAAAGACCATTTCAGAATCCAATTTTTAAATATGCTTCTGAACCTTAAAAGTGCTGTACTTCTTATGAATGAAGATAATACCCTTCCTTGTGAGGCTTTTACAGATATGTGGATAAAGCCAGACAGCTTTATAACATATAAACTGGGTATTGGTACCTGCTGAAAATGCGAGAGTACGCTTGCATCACATTGTACTGTAAATAATAATAATTTGGGTGCTGGAAATTTCATGGCGTGCTGTGAGAATTTGGATGTCAGGGGTTTCTTATGGGGGGTTCTCATTGATAAGTGGGACAGAAGTGATGTTTTAGCTACCTATGTCAAATTTATCTTTCATGCACCTTTATTCCTTTCTTGAGCCCCTTATGGAATGTAGCAACTTTCACTTTCTTGGTTTCTTTGGATCTGTGTTTTTGTCTTGCTGTATTCCACAGTTCTGCTTCTACGGCAGGTCTCTAAAATGTTAGGCCACCACCCACACACTTCTAGACAATTCCACTGGCTCGTCCTTTCTTTCTAAATCTCCAACATACCCCCTTCTCCCTGCTGTTGTCTGACTGTTTCTTTGCACAAACAAGGTTTGTTTGCGGATTAATACCTTTCAAATATATATGAAAGGTATTAATTCGCAAACAAACCTTTCCCGGAGACGGGAAGGCGGTAGAACTAGAGGAGATGAAATGAGGTTGAAGGGGGGCAGACTCAGGAAAAATGTCAGGAAGTATTTTTTTCACGGAGAGAGTGGTGGATACTTGGAATACCTTCCCGCGGGAGGTGGTGGAGATGAAAACGGTAACGGAATTCAAAAATGCGTGGAATAAACATAAAGGAATCCTGTACAGAAGGAATGGATCCTCAGAAGCTTAGCGGAGATTGGGTGGCAACACCGGTAATTGGGAAGGAAAGCCAGTGTTGGGCAGACTTCTACAGTCTCTGCCCTGAAAATGGCAAGGACAAGTCAAGGTCAGGTATACATATAAAGTAGCACATACGAGTTTATCTTGTTGGGCAGACTGGATGGACTGTACAGGTCTTTATCTGCCGTCATTTACTAGGTTACTCATTGGGGTTCTACATGGAATGTTGCTACTAACAGTGATTCCGGAATCTTGTAACTCTTTAGGATTCCAGAATCTTCAGAACATTTAGTACAGGAACAGTGCTGGTTAGACTTCTACGGTCTGTGCCCTGAGAAAGGCAAGGACAAATCAAACTCGGGTATACATATAAAGTATCACATACAATGTAAAATGAGTTTATCTTGTTGGGCAGACTGGATGGACCGTTCAGGTCTTTATCTGCCGTCATTTACTAGGTTACTCATTGGGGTTCTACATGGAATGTTGCTACTAATTGGGATTCCAGAATCCTGTAACTCTTTAGGATTCCAGAATCTTCAGAACTTTTAATAAAAGAACAGTGCTGGGCAGACTTCTACGGTCTGTGCCCTGAGAATGTCAATGACAAATCAAACTCAGGTATACATATAAAGTATCACATACCATGTAAAATGAGTTTCTCTTGTTGGGCAGACTGGATGGACTGTACAGGTCTTTATCTGCTTTCATCTACCATGTTACTATATTACTTGTTCTCTACATTCTTTTAACATTTTATCTTCTTTTGGTTCCATTACAGAGTCTCACCACAGCTATTTATGTCTGTACATAGACCTAAACTAACCCATGAATTCTTTTCTCCTTTTAATATAGTTTCCAAGCCTTGCTGATCTCTTGTTTTTGAATGTTATTGGTGATGTGTTTGTGTACTTTATTGTATTCTGATTTATTGTTTAAAAAAATCATCTCTGATGGGTAAGAAAATTATTGATTATAAAAATCAAATGGGTGTGGGATTATCTATGCAAAAGGCAATAACAAACATAATAATAATCCACACAAGTGTCAAAGCATGAAAGCACTCCTATACTTATAGTGAAAAACGGAAGGAAAAGCCTCAAAGAAGCTCATAACCCAACAGGGTTTAATGAGCTATTACGATCCAAACGGATCTTTGCTTCATCACAGGCAAAAACCTTCCAAATGTATTAATGCCCAGAGGCAAGCCAGCACCTTCAAACATCCACCGGCTCTTTTCCAGTGCTTCATTTAAGTTATAAGTACATAATAATAATAATAATTATTATTATTATTATTATTTGTTACATTTGTATCCCACATTTTCCCACCTTTGGAAGGCTCAATGTGGCTTACATATAACCGTTAACGGTGTTAGCCAATTACGGTTTGAACAAATACATAGTATGAATGAATACAAAGTGATATTGTGGTATAATGAGGTATATGTATGGTAGGAAACAGTTGGGGGTGGGGGAACTTAGAGAGGGAAAGGGGGAAGAAGAGTCAGGTAAGGTCCGTTGCAGTCTTTGGTTGTGTTGTGTCGCAAGTGACCGGTGTTTTTATGTTGGGTCAGTGGAGTATGCTCTTCTGAACAGGTCTGTCTTTGCTTTTCGAAAATTTTGGTGGTTGAGCTTAGTTTTTACTGCTTTTGGCAATGCATTCCATAGTTGTGCGCTTAGGTAGGAAAAGCTGGTTGCATAGGTGGATTTGTATTTGAGCCCTTTGCTGCTTGGGTAGTGGAGGTTTGGATATGATCGTGCAGATTTTGTGGAGTTTCTGGTTGCAAGGTCGATGAGGTCTGTCATTTATCCCGGTGCCTTGCCGTAAATAATTTTGTGAACAGTCATGCAGATTTTGAAAGTGATGCGTTCTTTGATTGGTAGCCAATGCAGTTTTTCTCAAAGTGGTTTTCGCTGGTGATTTCCGCCAGATCATGTTTGTATGGGATGTATAATGTAACATCATCAGCGTAGATAAATGGGTTGAGGCCTTGGGTGGATAGGGTCTTGACTAGTGGAGTCATCATGAGGTTGAAGAGGATTGGTGATAGTGATGATCCTTGCGGTACTCTGCAACCTGGTGTCCATGCTGACGATATGTTTGTTACACGTTATACATTATTGCCACTCTGGGACAGACCAAGGGTCCATCAAGCCCAGCATCCTGTTTCCAACAGTGGCCAATCCAGGTCACAAATACCTGACAAGATCCCAAAAAAGTACAAAACATTTTATGCTGCTTATCCCAGGGACCCAATGTAAGTTAGGTGCTGTGTTACAAAATAGCTATTTGGTGCCCTGATGGCTCTTTCTATACATTTACAAGTGCAAGGGGCACATGGTTCCGTGGAATCTTAGCGGAGATTGGGTGGCGACACCGGTAATTGGGAAACAAAATGGGAGCTGGGCAAACTTCTACGGTCTATGCCCTGATTGTGACTGAATAGGTAGATTGAGTTGAGCTGCACATACTGCAGCGGGACATATTTATCCACTCCTACCCTAGCTGAGATAATATTTAACCATCTCTCTGACCTCACTTGCAACTTTCTTCAAATCAATCACCTTATTTTCTAGTTCTTCCTACTTTCTTACTCATCTATATGTTACAACATTGCTTTACCCTTCACTACCAATTATATTGTTTTTTTTTTTATTACATTTGTACCCCGCGCTTTCCCACTCATGGCAGGCTCAATGCGGCTTACATACAGGTACTTATTTCTACCTGGGGCAATGGAGGGTTAAGTGACTTGCCCAGAGTCACAAGGAGCTGCCTGTGCCTGCAGTGGGAATCGAACCCAGTTCCCCAGGACCAAAGTCCACCACTCTAACCACTAGGCCACTCCTCTAGTCTAGTTCTAGTGTGTATTATGTTGTCATTGCAAGTAGTATACCATGCCATACTTGTATTGTTGTTCGAATATTTTTACTACTCTAATTGCCTATTGCTCATGTTTGATCTATTCTTACTGTACACTGCCTTGAGTGAATTCCTTCAAAAAGGCGGTAAATGAATCCTAATAAATAAATAATAGGGATGGGCTGGAGTGTAAATGTTAAGGGGCTCCGACATTAACTTCTGAACTTAGTACAAGAAGAGTGCTGGGCAGACTTCTATGTTCTGTGTCCTGTGAATGGCAAGGACAAATCAAACTCGGGTAAAAAGTATCACATACCATGTAAAATGAGTTTATCTAGTTGGGCAGACTGGATGGACCGTTTAGGTCTTTATCTGCTGTCATTTACTATGTTACTCTTTGGAGTTCTACATGGAATGTTGCTACTAATTGGGATTCCGGAATCTTATAACTCTTTAGGATTCCAGAATCTTCAGAACTTTTAGTACAGGAACAGTGCTGGTTAGACTTCTACGGTCTGTGCCCTGAGAAAGGCAAGGACAAATCAAACTCGGGTATACATATAAAGTATCACATACAATGTAAAATGAGTTTATCTTGTTGGGCAGACTGGATGGACCGTACAGCTCTTTATCTGCTGTCATTTACTATGTTACTCTTTGGAGTTCTACATGGAATGTTGCTACTAATTGGGATTCCGGAATCTTGTAACTCTTTAGGATTCCAGAATCTTCAGAACTTTTAGTATAGGAACAGTGCTGGGCAGACTTCTACGGTCTACTCCCTGATCGTAACTGAATAGATACGAATGGGCTGGAGTGTAAATTTTAAAGGGCTTCAACGTTAGCTTCAGAACTTAGTACAAGAGTGCTGGGCAGACTTCTATGGTCTGTGTCCTGAGAATGGCAAGGACAAATCAAACTCGGGTAAAAAGTATCCCATACCATGTAAAATGAGCTTATCTTGTTGGGCAGACTGGATGGACCGTACAGGTCTTTATCTGCCATCATTTACTATGTTACTATGTTAGAAGCAGCTATCATAGAAGTGTCCTTTTAGGAGACTTTTTTAGAACAGCTTGAAGGTTCATAAGAAGATGCATATTATATAGTCAAGCTTCTAAGTTTACAGATAAGTAGAGTTTTTTTGTTTGTTATCACAGTCCTGTTTTTTAATATAACTTTTAAAAATAATTTACAAAATAAACCATTAAGTACAGTGAGTTTACTATTTGCAATCAATTTCACCATAAGTTGGAACATAAGGACAGAACCGGGCTTAGGGAGTTGGGTGCATAAATTCTAATTATTGCCAATTAGTGCTCAGTATTGCTTGTTAAGTACTGCTAACAATGCTGATTGGCTTATTAAGCCAATTAAGTTATGCACATTGTTATAGAATACATCTGAATTTTGGTGTGGAACACTAGGCACACTATATAGAATCCTACTACTACTTATCATTTCTATAGCGCTACAAGGCATACACAGTGCTGTACACCATACACAAAAGACATTCCCTGCTCAAAGTGCTCACAATCTAAATAGGACAGGCAAACAGACAGAACAACTAAGAGATAAGGGAATTAGAGGTGGGGATAAAAGGGTACAGGGCAAGTGAGTAGTGGTTAGGAGTCAAAAGCAGCGTTAAAGAGGTGGGCTTTTAGAATCTCAATAGTAGCAACATTCCATTTAGAATCTCAAGTAATAGCAACATCCCAGAATCTCAAATAGTAACAACATCCCATGTTCCACTGCACTAACCACTAGGTTACTCCTCCACTAGCAACATTCCATGTAGAAGCCTGCCCTTGCAGATCAGCAATGCGGCTGCACAGGCTTCTGTTTCTGTGAGTCTACGTGCAGGACGTCAGACTCACAGAAACAGAAGCCTGCGCGGCTGCGTTGCTGATCTGCAAAGACAGGCTTCTACATTACTACTACTACTACTTATCACTTCTATAGCGCTACAAGGCATACGCAGCGCTGTACACCATACACAAAAGACAGTCCCTGCTCAAAGAGCTTACAATCTAGATAAAACAGGTAAACAGATAGAACAATTAAGGGTAACGGAATAAAGTGGTGAGGATAAAGGGCAGGGTAAGTGAGTTAGGAGTCAAAAGCAGTGGTAAAGAGGTGAGTTTTGAGTTTGGACTTGAAAATGGCTAAAGACGGGGCTAGACGTACAGGCTCGGGAAGTCTATTCCAGGCGTAAGGTGCAGCGAGATAAAAGGAACGGAGTCTGGAATTAGCAGTAGAGGAGAAGGGGACAGACAAGAGAGATTTATCTACAGAACGGAGTACTCGAGGGGGAATGTAGGGGGAGACAAGAGTGGAGAGGTACTGGGAGCGGCAGAGTGGGTGCACTTATAGGTCAATAGGAGAAGTTTGAATTGAATACGGAAACGGATAGGGAGCCAGTGAAGTGACTTAAGGAGAGGGCTAATGTGGGCATAGCGACTTTGGCAGAAAATGAGTTGTGCAGCAAAGTTTTGGATTGATTGGAGAGGAGAGAGATGGCTAAGAGGGAGGCCGGTGAGAAGTAGGTTACAATAATCAAGACGAGAGGTGATAAGAGTGTGGATAAGGTTTCTGGTAGAGTTCTCAGAGAGGAAGGGACGGATTTTGCTGATGTTATAGAGAAAGAAACGACAGGTTTTGGCGATCTGCTGAATGTGAGCAGAGAAGGAGAGAGAGAGGAGGGGGTTAATATGAGAATTAGCATACTCAAGCTACGAAAACTCCACAGTAACAGTTGGCATACTTGTACGATCACTGTTCATGTATGCAAATTTGCGTAATAAGGGGTAAATTCGGTAGAGGTTGCTAAAGGTTGGTGCCAAAAAAAATGGGCACTAAGGCCCCTTTTACCAAGCTGCGGTTTTTCACGCATGCTGAGGCCCACTTTTACCGCAGCGGGTAAAAGAGAAGTCTCTCTTTCCTGCAGGAAATGGCCGCGCGACAAGTAAAGCACTTGCCTCGCGGCCATTTCGGGGGGGGGGGGAGCCCTTACCGCCACCCATTGATGTGGCGGTAAGGGCTCCCACACTAACCTGGTGGTAACCGGGTAGCGTGCGGCACTGCCCGATTACCGCTGGGTACGCCCCGGCGATACAAAAACAAATATATAATTCGTAGCACCAGATATGATGGCATGCTAGAGGTGGGAAGTACCACCGGGCTGCTGCGGTGGTACTTCCTGTTTAGCAGCCTGGTGGAACTTCCTGTCTGGCAAGCGGTAAGCTTACCGCCACTTAGTAAAATGGGCCCAATGTTAGTATTCTGTAATATTCTATAATATCAGAGTTATCATCCATTTACCAGTTGATCTAATCATTAACAACAATGGCTCAGAAATGACCTCCCACCAATCTTCTTACCCTCCGTGCTCTTCCTCTACCTCTTCTTCATCGCTCCACTTCCTTACCTATCCCTATCCTTTCTCTCATACCTCTTTTATCCCATTTACCCCTTGTTCATTTGTCCTACCACATACCTCCTTTGTTGATTCAGATACTATAGATTGTATTCTCTTGTTACTATGTAAGCCGCATTGAGCCTGCGATGAGCGGGAAAGCGTGGGATACAAATGTAATAAATAAATCAATCAATCAAGTGGTAATGTTTGGTGCTTAACTGTGAACTTACACTAATAAAGTTCACAGTTAAGCACCAAACATTACCTCTTGATATTTGGCACCCATCCAAGAAGTGCTGTCAACTTAACTGAATACCAAGCCAATTATTTCCGATAATTGGGTGCAAATTGACACTAATCGGCACCAATTTCTAATTTGGGTGCACGTCTCACTGGACACCATTTTATAACAATGTGCATCCAAATTCCATAGCGTAACACAAAGTATAGAATACTGGGGATGTGCGGCCAAATTTGGGCACTGGGAATTACACTTCAGGACCCTTTTATTAAGTGGTGGAAGGCCCCACCGCGGGTTACTGCACACCAATATGGAACTACCACTGGCCCAGTGCGGGAGCCAGCGGTAGTTCCACCCCCATCTTGCGGCATACCCAACGTTAGCGGACATATTTTAAAAAATATTTCCACAGGGGGTTACCCGGTTACCACTGGGTTAACGCGGGAGCCCTTACCGCCATCTCATTGGGTGGTGGTAAGATCTCCCCTCCCACATGGCCACGCGGTAAGCGCAATCTTACCGCAGGGCCATTTCTTTTTTCGTCCTTTTTACCTGCTGCGGTAAAAAGGGCCTCAGTGCACAGCAAAAACGGCTCCCCGCTGCTAGCGCAGGGCCCTTTTTACCGCAGCTTAGTAAAAGAGCCCCTTAGATTCCTCAGGTGTAACTCCCATCTTTCAGTGTCCATTATAGAATAGCACTGAGTGATATTTTTAGGTGATGACACAAAGTTATTCAAAGTCGTTAAATCGCGGGAGGATTGTGGAAAAATTACAAGCGGACCTTACGAGACTGGGAGACTGGGCGTCTAAATGGCAGATGACGTTTAATGTGAGCAAGTGCAAAGTGATGCATGTGGGAAAGAGGAACCCGAATTATAGCTATGTCATGCAAGGTTCCACATTAGGAGTCACGGACCAAGAAAGGGATCTAGGTGTCGTTGTTGATGATACGTTGAAACCTTCTGCTCAGTGTGCTGCTGTGGCTAAGAAAGCAAATTAGAATGTTAGGTATTATTAGGAAAGGAATGGAAAACAAAAATGAGGATGTTATAATGCCTTTGCATTGCTCCATGGCGCGGCCACACCTCGAATATTATGTTCAATTCTGGTTGCCGCATCTCAAAAAAGATATAGTGGAATTAGAAAAGGTGCAGAGAAGGACGACAAAAATGATAAAGGGGATGGGATGACTTCCCTATGAGGAAAGGCTAAAGTGGCTAGGGCGCTTCAGCTTGGAGAAAAGGCGGCTGAGGGGAGATATGATAGAGATCTATAAAATAATGAATAGAGTTGAACGAGTAGATGTGAAGCGTCACGCTTTCCAAAAATACTAGGACTAGGGGGCATGCAATGAAACTACAATGTAGTAAATTTAAAACAAATCGGAGAAAATTTTTCTTCACTCAACGTTTAATTAAACTCTGGAATTCGTTGCCAGAGAAAATGGTAAAGGCGGTTAGCTTAGCGGAGTTTAAACAAAGTTTGGATGGCTTCCTAAAGGAAAAGTCAATAGACCGTTATTAAATGGACCTGGGGAAAATCCACTATTTCTGGGATAAGCAGTATAAAATGTTTTGTACATTTTTGGGATCTTGCCGGATATTTCTGAGCTGGATTGGCCACTGTTGGAAACAGGATGCTGGGCTCGATGGACCTTTGGTCTTTCCCAGTATGGCAATACTTATGTACTCAGTGGCCCCCCGGGTGCAGCCCCCCCCCCCCCGGTGCAGCGCAACCCCCCCCCCAGTGAAAGGACACCCCCCCACCCCGGCGAAAGAACCCCTCCCCCGGGTGCACGCCATTGGGGGGGGTGCCGCGCGCCGGTCAGCTTCATTCGTTTCCATGCTCCCTCTGCCCCGGAACAGGTTACTTCCTGTTCCAGGACAGAGGGAGCATGGAAACGAATGAAGCTGACCGGCGCGCAGCACCTCCCCCCCCCCAGCAGCGTGCACCCGGGGCGGACTGCCCCCACCGCCCCCCCTTGGTACGCCACTGTATGTACTTATGTACTTATACCATTTACTGAATCTAGCCCTAAGTGTGACCACTTACGCTATGCGTGGTATAAACGCAAAGGAATCCGGTTTAGAAGGAATGGTTCCATGGAATCTTAGCAGAGATTGGGTGGCGATGCCGGTAATTGGGAAATAAAATGGGAGCTGGGCAAACTTCTACGGTCTATGCTCTGATCGTGACTAAATAGGGATGGGATTGAGTGTAAATTTTAAGGGGCTTCGAGGTTAGCTTCATAACTTAGTACAAGAAGAGTGCTGGGCAGACTTCTACGATCTGTGCCCTGAGAAAGGCAAGGACAAATCAAACTTGGGTATACATATAAAGTATCTTGTCGGGCAGACCATACAGGTCTTTATCTGCCGTCATTTACTACGTTACTCACGTTACTCTTTGGGGTTCTACATGGAATTTTGCTACTAATTGGGATTCCGGAATCTTTGTAACTCTTTAGGATTCCAGAATTTTAGTACAGGAACAGTGCTGGGCAGACTTCTACGGTCTACACCCTGATCGTAACTCAATAGATATAGATGGGCTGGAGTGTAAATTTTAAGGGGCTTCAACGTTAGCTTCAGAACTTAGTACATGAAGAGTGCTGGGCAGACTTCTATGGTCTGTCCAGCGAGATAGGCAAGGACAAATCAAACTCGGGTATACATATAAAGTATCACATACCCTGTAAAATGAGTTTATCTTGTTGGGCAGACTGGATGGACCATACAGGTCTTTATCTGCCGTCATTTACTATGGTACCGTGTATCAGTGGGGTAAACAATGCCGTCTAAATGCACCAGTTTGGAGCATAAACACAACTATAAGAGCATGCAAGGTTAGTGGGATTTCCCCTGACACACCTATGCTCTTCCCACATTATTGCTTCCTTTGCGGTTGCACTTGGGAGAGAAGTTAGACGCTCAGTTTACAGAATAGGAGTGTAAGTCAGTTACATGTGTAACTCTTATTTAATACTTGTTAATGACAGTTATTGGTACTTATTTCTCAAGAAGGGCTGGTTTAGCGCCAATTAGCTAATGATGTTAACTAACCCTATTCTATAACTGAGCACATAATTGCGTGTCTAACTTTGGGTGCCATTTATAGATTTGGGGGTAAGTGCTTAACACACTTTAATAAATGGGCCCCTTGGATAGCGTGCTCTTCAAGAACTTTGTAAAAAATGCAGTTGAGACTAATTTACAACTTCTTTCCAAAAAAATGGAAACGGTGCAAAGAAAAGCTACGAGAATGGTATGGGATTTGCGTTCCAAGACGTATGAGCAGAGACTTGCTGACCTGAACATGTATACTCTGGAAGAAAGGAGAAACAGGGGTGATATGATACAGACGTTCAAATACTTGAAAGGTATTAATCCGCAAAAAAAATCTTTTCCGGAGATGGGAAGGCGGTAGAACGAGAGGACATGAAATGAGATTGAAGGGGGGCAGACTCAGGAAAGATGTCAGAAAGTATTTTTTCACGGAGAGGGTGGTGGATGCTTGGAATGCCCTCCCGCGGGAGGTGGTGAAGATGAAAACGGTAACAGAATTCAAACATGCGTGGGATATGCATAAAGGAATCCTATGCAGTAGGAATGGATCCTCAGAAGCTTAGCCAAAATTGGGTGGCGGAGCAGGTGGGGGAAGAGAGGTTGGTGGTTGGGAGGCGAGGATAGTGGAGGGCAGACTTATACGGTCTGTGCCAGAGCCAGTGATGGGAGGCGGGACTGGTGATTGGGAGGCAGGAAATACTGCTGGGCAGACTTGTACGGTCTGTGCCCTGAAAAAGGCAGGTACAAATCAAGGTAAGGTATACACATATGAGTTTGTCTTGTTGGGCAGACTGGATGGACCATGCAGGTCTTTTTCTGCCGTCATCTACTATGTTACTATGTTATGTTATGACAGCTGCTTTTCAGAATCATTGCAAAGCTGAAATTCAGTATGGGATAACATGCTTAAACGTGGCACTCTTCAAGAAGTGAATTTACCAACATTACCTGATGCCCTTCATCCACAGTATGGAAAAATATGACATATTTGAATTTGTAACTTGTACAACTGGGGTTTTCAGTACTGTAAAGTGTTTCATACTAATAAACAGATTCACCAGAAGTTATTTTTGTAATTTTCAAAGTCAACCATGAGTGTTGCTGAAACAGAGCAACTTTGATCCCATACAAAATCAGATTAAATGATTATAAAAATTAAAAAAATAAATAAATAAATACCCTCCAATTTTCTAAATGGAAATGAGCACTGACTAAGAAAGCAGTAATTAATTTCCTTTGACCTTTTGCTGAAATTCCTTTCTAAAGCTGTCATAACGAGAAAGGGGCCAGAGAGAAGAAGTGAAACTGTGTAACAATGCAATTAAACCCATGTAATGAGGTCAACCAGTGGACTTTCTGCAACTGATATCATTATAGCAATGAGGAGGCATTAAATGGAAGGCCTGACTGTTACTTGACGTTTTATTTTGTTTAACTCTTTGCCACTTGGAGGTATATTCAACAAGACCGAAAAGGGAAAACCTGTTGTAATATCTACCAAACATTTCCATAATGAATTCTTAATTTGAATTGCTCTTTTACGAGTCCTTTTACTAAGTTGGAGGAAAAGGGGCCCTGCACTAGTGATGGCAGCCATTTTGCCAGTTTCATTTGTGGGGGGGGGGGAGGTCCAAAGGGAGGGGCATGTCTCTCTTCTGCCGTCGCCCCCCCCCCCCCCGGAGTCTTCCAGTGGCGCCCGGTATCAACCACCCCCGTCTTCCAATCCTCCAAGCCACTGGCAGCCTCAGCGAAAGAAGCATGCACGCTGCTTTAGACCTGCCCCAGTGGCCCTTCTCTCTCCTACAGCTTCCTGCCTGCACGGGAACAGGAAGTTGAAGGAGAAAGAAAGGCTTCCGGGGGCAGGTCTAAAGCAGTGTGCATGGAATTTTGCTACTAATTGGGATTCTGGAATCTTGTAACTCAGTTTGGCCTTGCCGTCATTTAAGACACCTAGTTCACAGAAACTTTGTGCTTCGAAACCACAGAAAATATCACTGATATTGATACACTTCTGAGATTTGATAGGTTGCAGACCATTGAATGGGCAATGAAAGGGACACCACAGAACCTTGGAAGAAGCTACCCGACTACATTCTGTAAATCTTGGCTCAGCATTCTCAATGATGGCCTCCCACTTAGTCACCTCTCCCCTCTCCAGTCGGTTCAAAACTCTGCTGCCCGTCTCATCTTCCGCCAGGGTCGCTTTACTCATACTACCCCTCTCCTCAAGAGCCTTCACTGGCTCCCTATCCGTTTTCGCATCCTGTTCAAACTTCTTCTACTAACCTATAAATGTATTCACTCTGCTGCTCCCCAGTATCTCTCCACACTCGTCCTTCCCTACACCCCTTCCCGTGCACTACGCTCCATGGATAAATCCTTCTTATCTGTTCCCTTCTCCACTACTGCCAACTCCAGACTTCGCGCCTTCTGTCTCGCTGCACCCTACGCCTGGAATAAACTTCCTGAGCCCCTACGTCTTGCCCCATCCTTGACCACCTTTAAATCTAGACTGAAAGCCCACCTCTTTAACATTGCTTTTGACTCATAACCACTTGTAACCACTCGCCTCCACCTACCCTCCTCTCTTCCTTCCCGTTCACATTAATTGATTTGCTTACTTTATTTATTTTTTGTCTATTAGATTGTAAGCTCTTTGAGCAGGGACTGTCTTTCTTCTATGTTTGTGCAGCGCTGCATATGCCTTGTAGCGCTATAGAAATGCTAAATAGTAGTAGTAGTAGTAGTAGTAATGTTTTGTTTATGTTTATATTTATTAAACCTTGTTGTACCACCTATAGAAATGATTTGTAGTAGTAGTAGTAGTATTCCAAGACTATTGCAACTTGCTTCTCACAGGTCTCCCACTTAGCCATCTCTCTCCTCTTCAATCTGTTCAAAATTCTGCTGCACGACTAATATTCCGCCAGTGTCATTATGCTCATATTAGCCCTCTCCTCAAGTCACTTCACTGGCTTCCTAGCCATTTCCGCATACAGTTCAAACTCCTCTTATTGACCTATAAGTGCATTCACTCTGCAGCTCCTCAGTACCTCTCCACTCATATCTCTCCCTACATTCCTCCCCAGGAACTCCATTCACTGGGTAAATCTCTCTTATCTGCACCCTTCTCCTCCACTGCTAACTCCAGACTCCGTTCCTTTTATCTTGCTGCACCATATGCCTGGAATAGACTTCCTGAGCTGGTACGTCATGCTCCATCTCTGGCCGTCTTCAAATCTAAGCTAAAAGCCCACCTTTTTGATGCTGCTTTTAACTCCTAACCCTTATTCACTTGTTCAGAACCGTTATTTTATCATCCTCACTTTAATATTCCCTTATCTCTTGTTTGTCCTGTTTGTCTGTCCTAATTAGATTGTAAGCTCTGTCAAGCAGGGACTGTCTCTTCATGTTCAAATGTACAGCACTGCGTACGTCTAGTAGCGCTTTAGAAATGATGAGTAGTAATAGTAGTAGAACAAGGGTCTAGGCAGTATACAATAAAAAGCTAACCACATAAAACATAAAAGGAAAAGAATGCCAATGGTATATAGGAGAGAATGGTGCTTGGATTTGTAGTGGATCTGTTTGGGGGACGGAACCATAAGGCAGTTGGCATCCAAAGAATGAAGGCAACATGAAGGAGTATAAGGGCTAAGGATGAGAGATAACTGGGTTCATTAGTGAAATAGGCTTTGTGTGCAAGGACAAGGATCTCGAAAGAGATTCAATATTTTACAGGAAGCCAGGGCAAACGGTAGAACGGCGGTGAAACATGATCAAACTCTTTAGTGTGACAAAGGAAATGGGCAGCACATTTCTGGAGTGTCTGAAGCCACTTAAGTTGGGTTGAGGGAAGGCCTATGTGATGACGTTGCAATAGTCTAAGTAGGAGGTAAGTAGGGAGTGGTAGTATGGAGAGAGGCAAAATCCAAAGATGAGCGGACTGTGCAGTGTGCGAAGAATGTGATTTACCCAGATTTGTTCATTTTTTTTGTTACATTTGTACCCCGTGCTTTCCCACTCATGGAAGGCTCAATGCGGCTTACATGGGGCAATGGAGGGTTAAGTGACTTGCCCAGAGTCACAAGGAGCTGCCTGTGCCAGGAATCAAACTCAGCTCCTCAGGACCAAAGTCCACCACCCTAACCACTAGGCCACTCCTCCACATTTTAGTCCAGTATCTGACCAATTGCCTTCATGGTCTCAAAAGATAATGAGAAACCACATCTTTGATCATTCTTACGTTGAAAAGCTATGAAAACAAGCTACAACTACTAGAACGTTTTGTTACAGAAAGCCATTTTGCTTCTGAATAATTTGCACAGCTATGCCTATGAAAGACATTTTGAGCAGTTTGGTTATACAGTCACAGAATCTGCAGTAATAAGGCTTTGAATATTGAAACCTAGCAATTTATTATTATTTTGCATGGGGCAGTTATGGATGCACAATAAACCCTAGCATTAGTGAGAACGGAGGCAAGATTTTATCCAAAAACCATCTTAAGAAAGAATTAACTGAATAATGATGCTTCCGTTTTAGCCTAATCTACTCAACGTGGAATAATAATGTAGAGTATTTAAAAAAAATGCATGTTTTATTTAATACTGTTTCATTCAAAAAGGTTTATCATACAGTGCAGATGCCAAGTTCTTTCCAATAGGTCTCTTGCTCTTGACCCTCTACCCTACAACAAAACATTAATGTGTAACAGGGTCATTAGTATTCAGGAAAGTAATGAACCTCACTGAAATGTAAATGGGTAGGAAAAAAATATCTTCTATTTTGTAAAATAATCGCATAACCTAATAATTATTGTATATGACTTCTTTTTGATTGAAGGAGAAAGGGCAAACGGAAGTACACAGTGAGATGTTTCAGACTGACATTCATGAAGTGTAAGAGTGGATAAAATAATCGTTTTAAGATATACACAGTCAGTATGTTTACAAACAGTTACAAATTCATCCTGATATTTTAAAGGGATGTTAAATATATAAAATCTGCAATAGGGTAGATACCCCTGATGATGTTGATAACATGAGGAAGGATATAGCAAAGCTAAAGGAATGGTCTGGAATTTGGCAGCTTAGCTCATTTTTATCATCGCAGATTTTTCGGCTCCATATATAGAATGTTGTCCTTTCTGAACAGTGCTCTGACATCACCCCTTAAAACAAAGAAAGAAACAAACTAAACTAAACCAAAATTCCTGCTAAATCCTGTTGTTTCTTTCTTTATAATATCACCATAATTCATCCTGTCCTTTCTGAGCACACTACCAGAACCCTTATCCACACTCTTATCACCTCTCGCTTAGACTATTGCAACTTGCTTCTCACAGGTCTCCCACTAAGCCATCTCTCTCCCCTTCAATCTGTTCAAAATTCTGTTGCACAACTTATATTCTGCCAGTATTGCTATGCTCATATTAGCCCTCTCCTCAAGTCACTTCATTGGCTCCCTATCTGTTTCCGCATACAGTTCAAACTCTTCTTAATGACTTACAAATGCATTCATTCTGCAGCTCCTCAGTACCTCTCCACTCTTATCTCTCCCTACACTCCTCACCGGGAACTCCGTTCACTGGGTAAATCTCTCTTATCTTGCACCCTTCTCCTCCACTCCTAACTCCAGACTCCGTTCCTTTTATCTTGCTGCACCATATGCTACTACTACTACTTAACATTTCTACAGCGCTACTAGGGTTACGCAGCGCTGTACAAAATGCACAAAGAAGGACGGTCCCTGCTCAAAGGAGCTTACAATCTAAAGAACGAAATGTCAAGTTGGGGCAGTCAAGATTTCCTGGGTAGAGGTGTAGAGGTTAGGTGCCGAAGGCGACATTGAAGAGGTGGGCTTTAAGCAGGGATTTGAAGATGGGCAGGGAGGGGGCCTGGCGTATGGGCTCGGGGAGTTTGTTCCATGCGTGGGGTGAGGCGAGGCAGAAAGGGTGGAGCCTGGAGTTGGCGGTGGTGGAGAAGGGTACTGAAAGGAGGGATTTGTCTTGAGAGTGGAGGTTACGGGTAGGAACATAAAGGGAGATGAGGGTTGAGAGGTAAGGAGGGGCTGCAGATCGAGTACATTTGTAGGTTAGTAGCAGAAGCTTGAATTGAATGCGGTACCTGATCGGAAGCCAATGAAGTGACTTGAGGAGAGGGGTGATATGAGTGTATCGGTTCAGGCGGAAGATGAGACGTGCAGCAGAGTTCTGAACGGACTGAAGGGGGGATAGGTGGCTAAGTGGGAGACCAGTGAGGAGTAGGTTGCAGTAGTCAAGGCGAGAGGTAACGAGAGAGTGGATGAGAGTTCAGGTGGTGTGCTCAGAGAGGAAAGGGCGGATTTTGCTAATGTTATAGAGGAAGAAGTGACAGGTCTTGGCTATTTGCTGGATATGCGCAGAGAAGGAGAGGGAGGAGTCGAAGATGACACCGAGGTTGCGGGCAGATGATATGCCTGGAATAGACTTCCTGAGCCGGTACGTCAAGCTCCATCTCTGGCCGTCTTCAAATCTAGGCTAAAAGCCCACCTTTTGATGCTGCTTTAACTCCTAACCCTTACTCACGTGTTCAGTACCCATGTTTTATCATTCCCACCTTAGTAATTCCCTTATCTCTTATTTGTCTTGTTTGTCCTAATTAGAAAGTAAGCTCTGTCGAGCAGGGACTGTCTCTTTATGTCCAGTGTACAGCTCTGCATACGTCTAGTAGCGCTATAGAAATGATAAGTAGTAGTAGTAGTAGTAGTAAAACACAATTTTGTTGGGCTACTCCTGTAAGGGGAAAATTCAATAAATCGTGGTTAAAGGGATCCTTTTACTAAGCAGCAGTAAAAAGTGGTCTGCTGGACTGTGGGCTTGTGTTTTTGTCACACACTGGGCCATTTTTATCGGAGCTGGGCAAAAAGGCACTTTTTAATGGGGCAGTAAATGGCCGTGCATTAACATTAAAAGAAGCATGCGGCTATTTACTGCCTGAGCCCTTACTGCCACCCATTGACCTAGCGGTAAGGGCTAACGAGCAACTCGCGGCCAATGTGGCTACATTGCTGATTACTGCCGGTAATGCCTTCGCAGCACAAAATAGAAAATATTTGTCTACAGCGGGAAACAGTGCACGCCAATTTTGAAACTACTGCAAGGTGCTCGCACTACCCCTGCAGTAGTGCCAATTTGACACGCATTACCCGTACATTAGCCCTACTGCTGCTTAGTAAAAGGACCCCAAAGTTGGGTGCCCTGATAAAAAGCTCTAAGTGCAAATTCTATACCGGCAATTACTAGTTATTGAATTACTAGTGTAAATGCCCATTTATGTTTGTAACTTTAGGTGTGATTTTCAAAGCAATATGTATGAAGGGCTGAGAAACACCGTCGTCATCAAAATCAGGGAGTGTTCTTTGAAACAGCTGCAGGGCGAAACATAGTCTATGTTGGATTAAATAATCCCCTGACTAATCGTTACTGACTTCATCTTCAGATGAGTATTCCAATTAAATTCATTCTAATATGGCTGCGGTAGTAAAGTAAAAATATGTATACAAAAAGGTTTGAGAAATTCAATATATAAAAAAAGATATAAAAATCATAATTTTTATACCTATGGACCGATGAGGATGTGGGTGCATAAATCTTGCTGGCTTAAAAGGTTGTGTTCAGTAAGGGGCACCGGTGTGGTCTATGGTATATTTTGAAACGTATGGGAGGTAGTTTATATATTGGATTAACTTTAGGTGTGAGCACAAACTTTAGCTCAATGGCTGACATATGCACATGTGTCTTGCTAATGTCAGTTACATATGTAAGCGATAGCATTCTACGACCTGCACATGCTTATACTGGGTACGCCCCTGATCTGCCCATGCCCCTCCCATGTCCATATTCCCTACAACACATTTTTGTGCACACAAGTTCTAGAATACTGACTAAGGGCACTTGAGTGCATAAATGCTAATCTCTGTGTGACAAGGCGGTGGCCATAGCTAGAAGGTTGCTAGGCTGTATAGAGAAAGATGTGACCAGCAGAAGAAAAGAGGTTTTAATGCCCCTGTATAAGTCGTTGGTGAGGCCCCACCTGGAGTATTGTGTTCAGTTCTGGAGGCCGTATCTTGTTAAGGATGTAAAAAGAATTGAAGCGGTGCAAAGAAAAGCTACGAGAATGGTAAGGGATTTGCGTTACAAGACGTATGAGGAGAGACTTGCTGACCTGAGCATGTATACCCTGTAGGAAAGAAGAAACAGGGGTGATATAACATACTTAGTAACATAGTAACAAAGTAGATGACGGCAGAAAAAGACCTGCATGGTCCATTCAGTCTGCCCAACAAAATAAACTCATATGTGCTACTTTTTGTGTATACCTTACCTTGATTTGTACCTGTCCTTTTCAGGGCACAGACCGTGTAAGTCTGCCCAGCACTGTCCCCGCCTCCCGCCACCGGCTGTGCCACCCAATCTCAGCTAAGCTCCTTAGGATCTATTCCTTCTGAACAGGATTCCTTTATGTTTATCCCACGCGTGCTTGAATTCTGTTACCGTTTTCATTTCCACCACCTCCCGCAGGAGGGCATTCCAAGCATCCACTACTCTCTCCGTGAAAAAATACTTCCTGACATTTTTCTTGAGTCTGCCCCCCTTCAATCTCATTTCATGTCCTCTCGTTCTACCTCCTTCGCATCTCTGGAAAAGGTTCATTTGCGGATTAATACTTTTCAAATATTTGAATGTCTGTATCATATCACCCCTGTTTCTCCTTTCTTCCAGAGTATACATGTTCAGGTCAGCAAGTCTCTCCTCATACGTCTTGTAACGCAAATCCCTTACCATTCTCGTAGCTTTTCTTTGCACCGCTTCAATTCCTTTTACATCCTTCGCAAGGTACGGCCTCCAAAACTGAACACAATACTCTAGGTGGGGCCTCACCAACGACTTATACAGGGGCATCAACACCCCCTTTCTTCTGCTGGTCACACCTCTCTCTATACAGCCTAACAACCTTCTAGCTATGGCCACCACCTTGTCACACTGTTTCATCGCCCTCAGATCCTCAGATACTATCACCCCAAGATCCCTCTCCTCGTCTGTTCCTATCAGACTCTCCCCGCCTAACACATACGTCTCCCGAGGATTTCTATTCCCTAAGTGCATCACTTTGCATTTCTTCGCATTGAATTTTAATTGCCAAATCTTAGACCATTCTTCTAGCTTCCTCAGATCCTTTTTCATGTTTTCCACTCCCTCCCGGGTGTCCACTCTGTTACAGATCTTAGTATCATCCGCAAATAGGCAAACTTTACCTTCTAACCCTTTGGCAATGTCACTCACAAATATATTGAACAGAATCGGACCCAGCACCGATCCCTGAGGCACTCCACTACTCACCTTTCCTTCCTCCGAGCGAATTTCATTCACCACCACCCTCTGGCGTCTGTCCGTCAACCAGTTCCTAATCCAGTTCACCACTTCAGGTCCTATCTTCAGCCCATCCAGTTTATTTAAGAGCCTCCTTCGGGGAACCGTGTCAAAAGCGTTGCTGAAATCTAAGTAGATTACGTCAATAGCTCGTCCCTGATTCAATTCTCCTGTCACCCAATCAAAGAATTCAATGAGATTCATTTGGCACGATTTCCCTTTGGTAAAACCATGTTGTCTCGGATCTTGCAACTTATTGGCTTCCAGGAAATTCACTATCCTTTCCTTCATCATCGCTTCCATTACTTTTCCAATAACCGAAGTGAGGCTTACCGGCCTGTAGTTTCCAGCTTCTTCCCTATGTGCTGCTGGGGAACTGGGTTCAAGTCCTACTCCAGCTCCTTTTGACTCTGGACAAGTCACTTAAACCTCCATTGCCCCAGGAACAAAATAAGTACCTGTATATTTATTGATTGATTTATTTTATTTATTTGTTACATTTGTACCCCACATTTTCCCACCTATTTGTAGGCTCAATGTGGCTTACATAGTACCGTAGAGGCGTTCGCAGACTCCGGTATGAACAAATACAAAGTGATGTTGTGGTAAGATAGAGATCATGTGGCATAGCCCCATTAGGGAATCATACAACGGAAGAGTTGAGTTTTGTCCATTACGTACTTTAGTTTTGTTGTGTTGCAGGGATCAGGCATTTAAGTAGGATCGGCAGGATAAGCCTTTTTGAACAGGTTGGTTTTTAGTGATTTCCGGAAGTTTGTCATTTTCAAGGCTTTTGGTAATGTGTTCCACAGTTGTGTGCTTATGTAGGAAAAGCGGTAAATGGGGGTCTCGGCGTGCATGAAAAACATACATCGGCACCAGCGCAGGCCCCCTTTTGCCCCAGCTTCATAAAAGGACCCCCCTAAATAAACCCAGAGTTTATAGATTACAAGTATTGACGTGCTTCAGAGGTGCTGTTCTGTAAACTATGCGCTACTTACCCCAGGGTCCATTGTATATATTGTTAGTGATGCGCCTTTATTTTGTTTCATTAAAACAAAAATTCTGCAGTCACCCCCTCCCCCCCCCAAATAAACCTGCAAATAAAGAGGCCCTTTTACAAAGCTGCAGTAATGTACGCTTACGGCAGCAAAAACTTGGCATGCCAAGGGGCACGCTGAAGAATCCTGCAATAATTTCAGAATATGTACGCACAGTGGCGTAGCAAGGGCGGGGCGACGGGGGTGGTCCGGCCCGGGTGCACGCTGCTGGAGGGTGCAGCGAGCAGCCGCACGCCTGTCGGCTCCGCTGCTTCCCTGCTCCCTCTGCCCCGGAACAGGTTACTTCCAGTTCCGAGGCAGAGGGAGCCAGTGGAGCCGACAGGCGCGCGGCTGCTCTCTGCACCCTCCAGCAGCCAAGAATGCAACTGGGGAGGGGGGGAGCTTGATGCACTGGAGAGGAGGGGGAGGGTGTCATTGTGCTGGGGGGGGGTGTCATGCTGCACCCTGGGGGGACAGATGCCGCTGCACCCGGGGGGGGGGGGGTGCGCAGCGGCGATTCACTCTGGGTGGCAGCCGACCTAGGATTGCCACTATGTACGCAGTACCCACATACTAAAAATAACATATATTTTCTGGTGCAGGGGGGGTATCTGGGGACAGAGAGTGGGCATAATCTGCACTGATGGGTTAGCACAGCCAGGGGCCCTTTTATGAAGTGGTGGTAAGCCCAATGCGGACTTACCACTCGCTAAAAGGGAAGTACCGCTGGGCTACAGAAGCAGGCCCAGCCGTAGTTCCCTCCCCCAGCATGCACCATTTCTGGTGCTGCAACAATATTTCAAATTTTGTAGTGTCACTGTGTACCCAGCAGTAATCGGCCAGTGCTGCTTGCTGACCGCCAGGTTAATGCGGGAACCCTTACTGCCACCGCAGCGGGTGGTGATAAGTGCTTCTTTCCCCCCCCCCCCCCCCCCCCAAAGAAAATGGCTATGCGGCAAGTGCTTCACTTGCCACTTGGCCATTTCTTGAAAAAAAAACCAAAGGCCTGCCTTTTATCTGCCACGGTAAAAGGGGGCCTCGACGTTCGTCAAAAACGCATGCCAATGCCAGCGCAGGCCTCCTTTTGCTGCAGCTTCACAAAAGGACCCCTTACATGGCTGCACGCTATCTGATTAGCCTGTGCTTAGCTCGTGAACCTTTACCACCTATACTGGAGTGGAGGAGTAGCCTAGTGGTTCGTGCAGTGGACTTTGATCCTGGGGGACTGAGTTTGATTCCCACTGCAGCTCCTTGTGATTCTGGGCAAGTCACTTAACCCTCCATTGCCCCTGGTACAAAATAAGTACCTGAATATATGTAAACCGCTTTGAATGTAGTTGCAAAAACCTCAGAAAGGCAGTATATCAAGTCCCAGTTCCCTTCCCCCCCCTTTCCCTTATGATATCACAATATCAGAGCCAAGTATCGGGCAATCAAGCCATTGTGACATCACTGATGAGGTTGGTTGTTATTGGTGGAATGAATGGAGGAGTAGCCTAGTGGTTAGTGCAGTGGACTTTGATCCTGGGGGACTGAGTTTGATTCCCACTGCAGCTCCTTGTGATTCTGGGCAAGTCACTTAACCCTCCATTGCCCCTGGTACAAAATAAGTACCTGAATATATGTAAACCGCTTTGAATGTAGTTGCAAAAAAAAAAAAAAACACAGAAAGGCGGTATATCAAGACCCCTTTCCCCTATATAGTGGATGTCAGTTAGGGCTCAGTTGCTAATCTGTTTTAATGGCCATTAATACAAAAAAAAAGGAAAAATGAGCCATTTTACCCCAATGGTAAACATGGTTTTTGCACTTTGGAAAGACACGTGTATGCGCATGCTAAGACCACTTTTTTACTACTGTTTGGTTAAAGGGTCCCAAAATATTTTAGAAAAGCCTCTGAGCTTATACTGTACACTCTCACCCATCCTTTTCTGAATGAGACAGGAGTGAGGTTGAAGGGGGGCAGAATCAGGAGTAATGTCAGGAAGTATTTTTTCATGAAAGGGGTGGTGGATATGTGGAATCCCCTCCTGTGGGAGATGGTGGAGATGAAAATAGTAATGGAATTCAAACATGTGTGGGATAAACACAAAATAATCCTGTTTAGAAGGAATGGATCCACGGAATCTTAGCGGAGAATGGGTGGCGATGCCAGTAATTGGAAAGCAAAACCGGTGCTGGGCAGACTTCTACTGTCTACGCCCTGATCCTAACTGAATAGATATGGATGGCTGGAGTGTAAATTTTAAGGAGCTTTGACGTTAGCTTCAGAACTTAGTACAAGAAGAGTGCTGGACAGACTTCTATGGTCTGTGCCCTGAGAATGGCAAGGGCAAATCAAACTCCGGTATACATATAAAGTATCACATACCATGTAAAATGAGTTTATCTTGTTGGGCAGACTGGATGGACCATTCAGGTCTTTATCTGCTGTCATTTACTATGTTACTATGTTACTGTTTGGGGTTCTACATGGAATGTTGCTACTAACTGGGATTCTGGAATCTTGTAACTCTTCAGGATTCCAGAATCTTCAGAACTTTTAGTACAGAAACAGTACTGGGCAGACTTCTATGGTCTGTGCCCTGAGAATGGCAAGGACAAATCAAACTCGGGTATACATATAAAGTATCGCATACAATGTAAAATGAGTTTATCTTGTTGGGCAGGCTGGACGGATCGTACAGGTCTTTATCTGCCGTCATTTACTATGTTACTATAAGTGATTCCCCTCCCCCCCATCACTTCTGCCCCACTGCTGCTCTACCTCAATTCATCCTTCAGTGAGTGGCATGCTGTACAGCACTGAAGACAGTGATAAATATTTAAGGGGAAAAATGACTGAAGGACCGCTGATTATTTTTGCCAATATTTCTATTTATTTATCGCCAACAAATTTCAGTGAAGTAATAAAACATTGTAGGATCTGTTTTTCTGTGAACGTTCCTACTCTTGCTTTTCTGTGCTTATTCTTTCTGGCTGGTGGGGGGGGGGGGGGGGTCTAGTTTTCTTTCTCGACTGACATACACTTACTGAGGGTGTCATTATGGCATTCTGTGGTAACCAGCATTCTTCTGTTCAAATGTGTATCAATTAGTTGGGGACAGTAATTCAATTGGATGGCATGCTACATTTTGAAAGACTTGAGACCATGTCAGAGAGGCCAGTCTCTCCTCTTACACCCGGCCAAGGAGCTCTGAAGAGAAATGCCACTTTGATAATTAGTTATTGATTAAGCAGAATGTGGTGAAGAATACCATTGGATCAGGCAGGAGTCAGTGATAGCAACGGGAGGGGGGGGGGGGGGGGAATTCCCCGTACTACAATCATCTTCTAAAACTTACATGAAGCATAACAATCCTGCCCTTTATTCTTGACAGTTTTATATTTTTAAACTTTAAAGAGAACAGAGAGGGCTTCCAGTGCAAAGCTAGCCAGACGCTATTCACTTTTCCCCGATTTTGATTAAAACACTAAAGGGGCCCTTTTACCAAGCTGTGGGAAAATGGGCCCCGCGCTGGCAGTGGGGGGCCATTTTTCAGGGCCCCAGTGGGTAAAAAGACTCCAGGCATACAATGCCATGCAACAGGGAAAGGAGACTTGATGTACTGCCTTTCTGTGGTTTTTGCAACTACATTTAAAGTGGTTTATGTAGTATATATTTGTACTTATTTGTACCTGGGGCAATGGAGGGTTAAGGGCCCCCATTTTACTAAGCCGCATAAAATGGACTTACCCCCTCACTACCACGTGGGTCTTGAGGTAATTTCATTTTTGGTGCGTGTCGGCCACGCACGTCTGAAAAATATTTTTTTTATTTCCTGGTAAGCGTAGCGGACGCACGGCAAGTGGCATCTGACATGTGTAGGTCATTACCATACAAACTCATTACCGCTAGTTCTATGGCTGGTGGTAAGGTCTGAGACCCAAAACGGACGCGTGGCAATTTTTTACAGCTGCACTGAAAAAATAATTCTGCACGCGCCCATAACCCACCCTTCCAGTACCGCAGGCCACTTTTTACCATCTTGTTTGATATTATAAGAAAGTTGATGCACGGCTCCTGATGAAGCATGTAAGGTGAAACGGGTTTGGCCACCGTTGAGCCATAGCTAAATGCTCAACTACTTTTCATGTATAAAAGAAGATAATATTTGAGAATAAAGGACTATTTGAAATTTTAACACATCGTGTTGATTATTTAAACACTAGTAAAAATGGCCCATTTCTGGTGCCGATGAAAAGGGCGCTAGCGGGCACGGGACTCCCTTTCCCTCCCCTTACGGTACCTGTTCCGTCGGCCCAAGAAAGAAAGAGCCCCCTCTTTCCTCCCATAGCGGTGGCTTCCTTGCTGCATGGTGTGGGAGTCCGGCTCTCGGTGTTTCATAATGGCCGCCAAGAGTTGAAGTCTCGCGAGGCAGCTTGAACTCTCAGCGGCCATTTTGAAACGCCGAGAGCCGGACTCCCACACGATGCAGCAAGGAAGCCAGCGCTACGGGAGGAAAGAGGGGGCTCTTTCTTTCCTGGGCCGACGGAACAGGTACCTCTAGACCACCAGGGAGGCACGCGTAAGGAGAGGGGAGGTGACAGGGGGGGAGGGAGGTTGGTGAGGTTAAGCGTGTGCTACCGTGGGCGGGGCGGTAAGTTATAAGGGGCGGGGCTATGTGGCGAGAGGGGCCGGGTTCATGTGTACGTCGGCGGCGGTTGGGATTTGTTGGAAGGGGAGGAGTAGGGAAACATGCTCCGCATGTTTCCCTACTGCTCCCCGTGCGTTAATTTGTTTTTGTGTTCCGCCCTCGACGTCATCACGTGTGACGCGAGGGTGGGGCATGAAGATGGTGTGGTGGCTTCACCACCATGAAACCACGAACCGGTGTGTGAGTGACTTCAGTGACGTCAGTGTCCTCAGAACGTTGAGGCTGCGTTTTATTATAGTAGATTTACTACTACTACTACTACTACTTAGCATTTCTATAGCGCTGCCAGGGTTACGCAGTGCTGTACAAGTTTAAACATGGGGAAGGACAGTCCCTGCTCAAGAGAGCTTACAATCTAAAGGTAACAAACTATGTAGTCAGTGTAGGTATCATGAATGGGGAAGGTGGTTAGGCCCAAAAGCAAGGGAGAAGAGATGGGCTTTGAGTAAGGACTTGAAGATGGGCAGGGAGGGCGCATGGCGTATGGGCTCGGGAAGTCTGTTCCAGGCATAAGGTGATGCGAGGCAGAAGGGGCGGAGTCTGGAGTTAGCGGTGGTGGAGAAGGACTCTTCACTTGTTGATGTTCATCTTTTGAGTTGGAGTCACAGTAGCCTTCCTCTTTTTGCGGTTACGATATTATATGGAAGCCACAGAGGATATGTAGATTCTGAAATAGCTAAACCATATATTTTCTAAAAAAAAAAAAACACACACATCGGCCGATATTCAAAGTAAGTTAACCGGCTGGGAACGGCCACCAACTGGTTAACTCGTTTATCAGCGGCTATTAGGTCATTTTCGGCAGCACTTAACCGGTTCTCTTCGTTTAGTGCCGAAGAGCAAGCCGATTATGTCAGGGGCATTCCAAGGGTATTTCGGGGGTAGAGTTTGCTTAGCCCCTGATATTCAGAGCTCACCGGACAGTGATTCCGCATAAATAGGACAGCATAAAAATAGCTGTCCTATCTTTATGTGCTAACGCATGGCTGGTTAGCTCTGAATTTCGAGTTAACTAGGCATGCGCTAGCCAGCTTAATCAAAATGGATATTCAATGCTGGTAACTGGATATGGCCCGCCATTGAATATCCGTCTACAAAGGAGAGTCAAAGAGTGGCCTGCAGTAGTGTGGGCGCATATATCGGACACACGCTGGACCATTTCTATACTGAGTCTGGAAAAAAGTTATTTGGGGGGGAGGCTGGGAAATGGAAGTACGGCAAAATGAAAACCGGCACACGTCTATTTATGGCCTGAGCCCGTAACGCCACCCATTGACTTGGCGAAGGACTCACATGTTACCCACGCGGTAACCGTCCAGCACGTGCCAACTGCCGATTACTGCCGGGAATGCTCCACAATAGAAAATGATTTTCTACCACGTGATTTCGACACGCGACAAATTCAGAACTACTGCCCAGGGCATGCGGTAGCGGGGCTGTAACGTCAATCTGGCGTGTGCTGGATACAAATAGGCCCTTATTCGCCTTTGTAAAAGGGTCCCTAACAGCACTGCCTGCCACTGGCTGAATATCGAGGGGACAGTGATTATATAACTAATCCATTTGGTGTACCTGTTTCCTGATCCTACTCTTGAAATGCTTAACACACTGTAACTGTATTTATCTTGTTGGATGCTCAGCATCTTTTACCTCGGAGTTACACTAATAGGAGAGCATCCACCCTTCGGCTTATTCTTAATGGCGCTTGCAATTAACTTATGACTATAGAATTCCACATGGGCAACTGTTACAAATGTAATAAAGAAAACCTGTGAATACAGAAATCCTTTTACTATGACTTTGCTAGTGCTTTGGAAGCTAAGACAGATGCCAAAATGTGCCTTCAACTCTCTCTCTCCCTTTCGGTTTATCCTTTATATAGTTATCTTGTTTTTTTTATCCAATCTCTGTTATGTCTTGAGCTACTAATGTAGCCTTGTGGTTCATGCCAAAAGCTGTAGAACCCGAGACCCCTCGAGAGTAACTGTACTCTTAACTGGTGTGCTACAGTATTATGAACATTCAAGTTGGCCTGCTTGTTTTTAGAGGTTTTCTTCACATAAGTATTGCCACACTGGGACAGACCAAAGGTCCACTGTTTCCAACAGTGACCAATCCAGGTCACACATACCTGGCAAGATCCCGAAAAAGTTCAATACATGTTATGCTGCTTATCCCAGAAATAGCAGTGGATTTTCCCCAAGTCAATTTAATAATGATCTATGGACTTTTCCTTTAGAAAGTCATCCACACCTTTTTTTTAAACCCCGCTAAGCTAATTGCCTTTACCACATTCTCTGGCAACAAATTCTAGAGTTTAATTACACGTTGAGTGAAGAAATATTTTCTCCGATTCGTATTAAATTTACTACTTTGTAGCTTCATCGCATGCCCCCTAGTCCTAGTACTTTTTTGGAAAGAGTAAACAAACGATTCACGTCTACCCATTCCACTCCACTCATTATTTTATAGACCTCTATCATATCTCCTCTCAGATGTCTTTTCTCCAAACTGAAGAGCCCTAGATGCTTCAGCCTTTCCTTATAGAGAAGTTATCCCATTTAATCTTTCTTGTATTTTAATAGTACTTTGATTAGTTGGGTAGCATGCCATGAAAACTAGCAGCCTTTCCGGCTTCATAACTCAAATCCCACTGTTGCTCCTTGCGATCTTCGGCAAGTCATAGAACCCTCCATTGCCTCAGGTGGAAACTTAGAGCCCTGTTTACTAAGGTGCGCTATCATTTTTGGTGCGTGCTAATTACTGCACGCCAACTGTAGATGCTGATAGGAATATTCTGGGCCTCTACATGGTTAGCATGTGCTAATCCTTAGCATGTACTAAAAACACTAACGCACCTTTAACGTGGCTTAGTAAACAGAGCTCTAAGACTGTGAGCCCTCCAGGGATGGAAAATTTATGTGTAGTTGAATGTACGCTGCTTTGATAAATTTTGGACTTGCAGGCGCCCTCTGCTATTTCTAAGAAGGACGGTACAGTAAATTAAATTAAATTAAACTATAAACTATATAAATAATAATAAATGCAAACCAATACTGTACCCATCAACCAGAATGTACTCTGTAAGCCACTTTGAACCAAAATCTGTTTTGGGATAACAGTAGGATACAAGAATGTAATAATAATAATAATAATAATAATAATAAACCCAGCCTTATTTAGTCCAGTTTAGTGACAGATTGAACTAGAAGGTGACAGTTGGTGGGAACAATGGGTGACTAGTATTCCTTACTAGTAAAAAAGGCCCGTTTCTCACACAAATGAAACGGGCGCTAGCAAGGTTGTCATGTAATGGCGATTATGTTTTTAAGGGAACCGTTAGGAGAAATGTTCTGTCATGATAAGTAATTATTGGGAAGGGTGTATAATGAGTAATATGCTCCAGGGGTATAAGATACGGATTGTTTTATCTATGTTTTTTTGTTGTAATCTTTCTTTTTTTTGTGATTTTTTTATAGTATTTTTTAAAAGATAAAGAGTACGCAGACTCCATCCATGTCCAGCATTTCTCCTCTCTTCCCTCTCCTCCATCCATGTGCACCTCCTTCCTGACTTCCGTCCCCTCCATCCATCCATGTCCAGCAACTCTCCATTCTCCGCTGCCCTCTCCTCCATCCACCCATATCCAGCAAATTTCCTCTCTCCCCTGCCCTCGCCTTCATCCATCCATGTCCAGCAACTCTCCATTCTCTCCTGCTCTCTGCTCCATCAATCTATGTCCAGCAACTCTCCATTCTCCGCTGCCCTCTCCTCCATCCATCCATATACAGTAAATTTGCTCTCTCCCCTGCCCTCCACCCATCTATCCATGTCCAGCAATTCTCCTCTCTCCCCTGCCCTCCTGTCCTGTCCAGCGATCTCTTCTCTCCCCCTGCCCTCCCCTCCTCTCCTGTCCAGCGATCTTTTCTCTCCCTGCCCTCCTCTCCAATTCCAGCCATCTCTTCTCTCTCCCTGCCCTCCCATCCATGTCCAGTGATTCTCCCTGCCCTCCCTAGGCTCCCTGACAGCTCTCCTTTCCGTTCCTCCCCCCCCCCCCCCGCGCGTTTAACACTTTTAATTTCAGGCACAGCAATGGCAGTGAAGAAGACAACATAGCTTCTCCCTTCCCTCACACAGTGTCCCGCCCTTGCGGAAACAGGAAATACATCATCGCAGAAGGCAGGACACTGTGTGAGGGAAGGGAGAAGCTGCAGGCGAGCCCACTGTGTTGTCCTTTTCACTGCCGTTGATGCGCCTGAAAGTAAAAGTAAACATGCGCAGGGGGGGGAAGAACAGAGAGGAGGGCTGTCGATTGGGGTGCTGAGGGTGGGAAGTAGTGGAGGGACCGTCTGAGAGCTGCTGCGCCAGGCAGCCCTGCATTTGGGGGGGGGCAGCACTCAGGGGAAGGTCACGGTTAGGCTGAACCCAGCCAAATCGGTATAATCGAAAGCCAATTTTGGCTGGCGCCAACTGCGTTCCATCGTGGAGCCGGCCAAACTTTAAGGGGGCATTTCGGCAGGGTAGCGAAGGCGGGATGGGGCGGGATGGGCGTGGTTATGAGGTAGCCGGCTTCGCCCGATAATGGAAAAAAGATGGCCGGCTCTGACAAGCATTTCTCCGGCTGCACTTGGTCCATTTATTTTTAGGACCAAGTGTCAAAAAAGTGCCCCAATTGACCAGATGACCACCGGAGGGAATTGGGGATCACCTCCCCTTACTCCCCCAGGGGTCACCAACCCCCTCCCACCCTAAAAAAAAAAAAAAAAAAACATTTTTTGCCAGCCTGTATGCCAGCCTGAAATGTCATACCCAGCTCCCTGCTGGTCCCTTGAGCAGTTTTTAGTGGGTGCACTGCACTTCAGGCAGGTGGACCCAGGCCCATCCCCCCTGCCTGTTACACTTGTGGTAAATGTTGAGCCCTCCAATCCCCCCCCCCAAACCCACTGTACCCACATCTAGGTGCCCCCTTCACCCCTTAGGGCTATGGTAGTGGTGTACAGTTGTGGGTAGTGAGTTTTGGGGGGCTCACCACACAAGGTAAGGAAGCTATGTACTTGGGAGCAATTTATGAAGTCCACTGCAATGCCCCCTAGGGTGCCCGGTTGGTGTCCTGGCATGTGAGGGGGGCCAGTACACTACAAATGCTGGCTCCTCCCACGACCAAATGCCTTGCATTTGGCCGGGTTTGAGATCGCCGGGCCCAGTTTCCATTATGGCCAGAAACCAATGCCGGCCATCTCTAAAGCCGGCCCAAATGCTGACATTTGGCCAGCTCCAACCGTATTATCGAAACAAAAGATAGCCGGCTATCTTTTTCGATAATACGGTTCAGCCGGCGCTTTACGGCGCCGGCTATATAGATGGCCGGCCATCTATTTAGCTGGCGCCGTTCGATTATGCCCCTCCATATGACCTATCCAGTCTGCACATCCATAGTAGTGATAGGTAGCCAGAAAATGTTCATTTTGTGTCTTTCCCCATGTCATTCACAGGGATTGTCATTTTATTCACTTTTTCTTGCCATTCTGTCACTACAATGTTGTTCCATATTTATTAGCAAAAGAACAAATAAATACAAACCCCTGGATTCTATACAGCACGCCTAGAGATCCACGCTGAATCCGGTGCAGATTCTACAACAACGCACATTAACTTATTTGGCTTAACAAGTTCACCAGCATTGATAACAGCTCTTAAGCAATAGTGAGCACTAACTGGCACTGATTAGAATTTACACGCACAACTCGCTAAGTATATTCTGTAACAAAGTGCACCGAACTTCCTAATACGGTGCGGTTGTGGGTGGGGGAAAAGGTGTTTCATGGGTGTTCCAAAATGTATGTGTGTAGTTATAGAATATGGCTCAGTGTGCCTAATTCTACTTGCTGGGATTTACACCATGTTTTCGTTGGTGTAAATGGATGCACGTAGTTTTAGGCACTGAGATATCATCTAAGCCTATTCTTTAGGTGCCGATTTCAGCCCTGATTTTTGTAGGCACCTTATATAGAATTTCCTCCAAAATGTGTTTTTTTTTTCTGCTAGTGTTTATTTGTTAATGACATGGGATATATCGCTGACATTTCCCATATCATTACAAATGATAGCTCATTCCTACCAGTTGATTCTGGCTATGGTATCGCTGTGTCATGTTCATTGGTCAAGGTCAAGCAGCTTCCATGTACTCTAGACCAACTATCTCCTTATGCTCATTCCTCAATCTCTTCCTCTCCATCCTTCCTACTCCTTACCCCTCCCAATCTCTTCTCCTTTTGCTCATCCTATCTTTGTTTACCTCTCCATGCTCAATTTACATATCCTCAAAACCCCACTACTACTAGGTTTACTACAACTTGTAACATTCTCCTTCAAGACTTTGTAATTCTATTTACTATGTAAGCCGCATTGAACCTGCTATGTGTGGGAAAGCGCGGGGTACAAATGTAATAAATAATAATAATAATAATAATCCTGAAACACCCAAATGGCCAGATTCTCCCTTAGAACTGGGTTGAATACCATTGCTCTAGACTATGCTCAGCACTACCCTTCATATACTAATTGTCTATTATGTATTGTCTGCTTCCCTTATAAGTCTTCCCATTCCCCCAAATGACTTCCTAAAAGGCAGTGCTCCCTGGATGAGGCTTAACCAGCTAGCAAGGTCCCCATTTTCTTCCCATCTCAAAAGTGTTTGAAGCCTTGCTTAGTGGATAAACTCAAGACATATAAAACTTAGGCACAGGTTTATCTCCCTTCTCTGCCGTTTACATTACAAGATTGCGTAACTTGTTCATCCCTCTTATAATCAGATTTCCATAGGAATCTCCCTGAGTTTAAGAACATTTTAATCATGTGATCTGTCTTGAGCTGTGCTGTACACATCTCTCCTTACGTTCCTACCCGTAACCTCCGCTCTCAAGACGAATCCCTCCTCTCAGTATCCTTCTCCACCACCGCCAACTCCAGGCTCCGCCCTTTCTGCCTCACCTCACTCCATGCTTGGAATAAACTCCCTGAGCCCATACGCCAGGCCCCCCTCCCTGCCCATCTTCAAATCCTTGCTCAAAGCCCACCTCTTCAATGTCGCCTTCTGCACCTAACCACTACACCTCTATTCAGGAAATCTTGACTGCCCCAACTTGACATTTGTCCTTTAGATTGTAAGCTCCTTCGAGCAGGGACTGTCCTTCTTTGTTAAACTGTACAGCGCTGCATAACACTAGTAGCACTCTAGAAATGTTAAGTAGTAGTAGTAGTAGTACACATCAGGATCGCTACACATTAGAAATTATTGCTATTCATTTTGAATTGGAGAAGGATTTTCCAGGTTTTTGTCTATGAGGGGTAATGTCTACAAATGATTTAGTTTCATGCATCACAAAAAGGATGCTTCCCTATTTTGTATTTTTCTTTAACCCTAGAACGCATATTGGGGGCCTAAATGTTTACATTTTTGCTATTATCTGCAAAATTACTTTAGTTAGAATTTTGAAACTCAAGGTATTACTCAAGTATGTCATTGTTGATAATATCCAGTTCTTCATATAATTTTTTTTCATAGGCATTATGGTGTAACAATGCTTGTTTGGTGAAAACTACATCTGTACGAATTGGGGGCCTTTTAGGCCCCCGCTGTTTTTATCATGTTCTCAGAAGTGTTTGTGTCTCAAGTTACTTTATTTGTACTCAGTAATGCTGGTGGAGGGGCCAGGGTGTGGGTAATAACATGTGAGGATGTCATGTGATTTTTGGAGGGAGTGATAAGGCCATGACATCACCTCAGGTCCTCTGAACACTGAGGACAGTATACACTGTGAGCTAATTGCTGAAGGACCTGTGATAAGATAAGCTGTTGAGAGGAAATCTGTTTCATTTTCTAACATCTAGTCAGCAATGGCATAGTCTTCCTCCAAGTGTCTGACTGACCAAGAGATTGAAGCGATTATGTTTCAAAGCGATGATGAAAGTGAACTATCTTTGTCTGATGAAGAATATCTGCCACCAGCTAATCAAACATCCTCATCCAGTGATTCTTCTGATGATGAAGAAGTGAATCTAGTGGATCCTCAAGAAGTGATAAGTAGAACATCCAAAACAAATGTTTTTTGGGACAGTAATCCTACATTAGTCGGACGTACTCCAATACACAATATTGTGAGACAGGCTCAAGGAGCTGTGGGAAGTCCCAGTTACTTTACCCCTAAAGATGTATTCTGTACTTATTTTTCTGACAATATTGCAGAAGAGGTCCTATTATGTTCAAACCTAGAAGGAAGACGTATCGCTTCAGCAAAAAATAAGTCCTGGAAAAATATCTCAAAAGAGGAACTTTATGCATACAGTATATTGGACTTTTCCTGCTGGCAGGGAGTCAAAAATCGTATGATGTCCCAATACGAGAATTATTTCTGGACCCACTTTCTGATCCACACTATAAGGCGACAATGTCAGTGGGCAGATATGAGGAAATTAGAAGGATCATTCGCTTTGATGATAAGCGAACTCGTGCAGCGAGGTTTGAAACAGACAAATTAGCCCCTATCAGTTATATCTGGAACATATTTATCAAAAATTGCACAAAACTTTACAATCCTAGTACTAATGTTACTGTAGATGAGCAACTTGTACCGTTCAGAGGACGCTGCAAATTCATACAATACATGCCCAGCAAGCCAGCCAAGTACGGTATAAAAATCTTCTGGATGTGTGATTCTGCAAATTATTATGGCATAAATGGCGTAATCTACTGTGGCAAAGAGGTTGGTGCACCAGTACAGAAGGATCTGGGGTCTGAAATAGTCAAAACTCTTGCTGTTCCAATATTCAATTCAGGTAGAAACATCACCATGGACAATTATTTCACCAATGTTGAACTAGGCAATTTTCTGCTTGCAAAAGCTATTACACTTGTTGGTACTATAAAGCAAAACAGACGAGAAATTCCAGCAGCACTCAAACACAATCGTCAGCGAGCACTTTATGAGAGTGTCTTTGGATTCAATAACAAAGCGACTTTGGTATCTTACAAGGCAAAGAAGGAGAAATCTGTAATTTTACTCAGTACCATGCATCACGATTGCAGTGTTGACAGCAATAACCAAAAATTGAAACCAGAAATCATCCTGCATTACAATGCAACAAAGGAGGTGTAGATAAAATGGATGAGATGGTGGGAGAATATTCGTGTAAGAGGCAAACAAAACGATGGCCTGTAGTACTATTTTCAAATATGCTTGATGTAGCAGCCCTAAATTCATTCATTATTTATACAGAAACTCATCCTGAATTTCATGCACAGAGGAAGGACAGGAGACGCTTATTCTTGAAGGACCTTTGTCATGAACTTGTAATACCTCACATGATAGAGCGAAGCGACTTGAAATGCTTGCCAAAGAAAACTAAAGAAGCAATGAAACGGTGTGGCGTACAGTTTCAGATTACTCCAGAGCCAGGAGAAAGAAAACGAAAGCGTTGTTTCATGTGTCCAAGAAACATAGAGAGGAAAGCTGAGCGATATTGTTCCACTTGTAAGGAAACTGTTTGCAAAGAACACTCTTCTGAAAAAATAACATGTCAGAATTGTTTGGAAGACTAATATAATAGAAAAGAAAGTTAGAATAAAAATGTAGCTGCAGCTAGTTTGCTATAGATTTCTATGCATTTTTGTGTGTTTTCATGTCTTTGCGTGAAATTTGGGAAAAAAAAGATTTTTTGGTGTTTTCTGTGAAAAATTATAATTAAAATGTTGTCCACTATTCATATTTTATTGAGCAATTTTGAAATAAACTTGTGAAAGTTATTTAAGTGTGTTTTTCTACATTATGTGCATGGGGGCCTAAAAGGCCCCCATGACGTTAATATGTATATTTTTAACGTCATGCGTTCTAGGGTTAAGTTAGTTTCGTGCACGCCATGACAGTAGTGAACCTCATTCCTAAACCAGGGTATGTGGAGTACGATTTCAATCTCTTGCATTTATTGCTAACACTCACCGTAGAACTTAAATCATACAATAGAGCTTCCATCTGGAGTTCATAAGATGTAATATGGATAGAAACCTTTCAAGGTGTACTTGGGACACTGCTTTTAATCAACCCTGTACAACTGAATACAATTGGAACTATTTCCGTTTGTTTCTGCCTCATTTGTTTTGGTCCTTGACTACATTTATTGGTCGTTAAGGATCTTCTCCTTCCTACATGATTTACGGAATAGTCATTTGGTCTTGGCACCTCTATTATCAACACTGTTCTCATGCTTTTCTCTTTTACCAAAATGTCCAGTTTTTTTGTGTCGAGCTTTTTACCTGGTCTGTGATTACAGTAATACTACACCAGACTAGTAACCTACACAACTTTCTTTCTTGAACTACATGTCCAGCACTCTAGTGACTTTATGCATTGACATTAAGTTTGTGTTTCCAGCACTTCCATTGGAAAAGTCTTTATTCTTTCAGTGAGAGGATGGTTCTGTCTAAAATGATTAATATTTTGACTTCTGGATCATGATTGATAAAGATCTCGGGGGGGGGGGGGGGGGTCTGTTATAAAGGCAATAGTGTTTTTAGTGCATTCTAATGATTGGCAACGCTAAATGCTAAGGGTGTCTCTAGTGTTTAACTCATGCATATTTTATGTACATGCTAAAAACGCTAGTGCATCTTTGTAAAAACATCCCTCAGTTAGTGACCCAAATTTATTGTGGGGAGTGCGTGATATTAACCTGCGACTTATAACCACACCTTATAATTTGCAGATCACAAGAAATGATTTACAAGTTATATTTGGTTTGTCTCATTTTAGTAGTAACTTGTGCATTTGGTAAGAATGTAAGAGGGCAGCATAAAAAATGTTTTTAAATAAATGTTTCAGTCTTTCGTTTTGTCCAGTTAACTGATCTTTTGGAATTAAAACAGATATATTTGGGAGAGCAAGAAAGAGGAAATAGAAATACCTTCCAATATCATTCTAAATATAATCTCAGCCTTTTCAAGAAATGTGACTCAATATGAACCCTGATCCACAAGTCTCTTCAAGCCAATAATTACAGGGTGTATTTTTTATTTATTTTGTTACATTTGTACCTCGTGCTTTCCCACTTATGGCAGGCTCAATGCAGCTTACATGGGGCAATGGAGGGTTATGTGACTTGCCCAGAGTCACAAGGAGCTGCCTGTGCCTGAAGTGGGAATCAAACTCAGTTCCTCAGGACCAGAGTCCACCACCCTAACCACTAGGCCACTCCTCCACTGTTGCTACTATTTGAGATTCTACATGGAATGTTGCTATTCCACTAGCAACATTCCATGTAGAACTCGGCCCTTGCAGTTCACCAATGTGGCCACGCAGGCTTCTGCTTCTGTGAGTCTGGTGCAGGACGTCAGACTCACAGAAACAGAAGGCTGCGCAGTCTTCTACATGGAATGTTGCTAGTGGAATAGCAACATTCCATGTAGAATCTCCAACAGTAGCAACATTCCATGTAGAATCTCCAATAGTATCTATTTTATTTTTGTTACATTTGTACCCTGCGCTTTCCCACTCATGGTAGGCTCAATGCGGCTTACATGGGGCAATGGAGGGTTAAGTGACTTGCCCAGAGTCACAAGGAGCTGCCTGTGCCTGAAGTGGGAATCAAACTCAGTTCCTCAGGACCAGAGTCCACCACCCTAACCACTAGGCCACTCCTCCACTGTTGCTGCTATTTGAGATTCCATGTAGAAGTCGGCCCTTTGCAGATCACTAATGTGGCCGCGCAGGCTTCTGCTTCTGTGAGTCTGACGTCCTGCACATACGTGCAGGACGTCAGACTCACAGAAACAGAAGCCTGCGCAGCCTTCTACATGGAATGTTGCTAGTGGAATAGCAACATTCCATGTAGAATCTCCAATAGTAGCAACATTCCATGTAGAATCTCCAATAGTATCTCTTTTATTTTTGTTACATTTGTACCCCGCGATTCCCAATCATGGCAGGCTCAATGCGGCTTACATGGGGCAATGGAGGGTTAAGTGACTTGCCCAGAGTCACAAGGAGCTGCCTGTGCCTGAAGTGGGAATCAAACTCAGTTCCTCAGGACCAAAGTCCACCACCCTTACCACTAGGCCACTCCGGAATAAAGCAACATAGATTGACTATTCCATTCAGTGATTCATGGATTGCAAACTGTGACGTGTGGATGGTGGATCAAAGTGGGGTTTCAACCAACATAGAAGGATTTGGCTCATCCATGCATCCATGGAAGTTAACTCCCTCATCCTATAACAGGGCACCTAAAGTTAGGCACCGTTGCCCAGATTCTATACAGCATGCCTAGAGATCCGCGCTGAAATCCAGGCAGATTCTATAACAACGCACATAACTTAATTGGCATATTAAGTCAATTAGCATTGATAACAACACTTAACAAGCAATAATGAGCACTTAATTGGCAATAATTAGAATTTACGTGCACAACTTGCTAAGCATTTTCTGTAACACACTACGCCTAACTTATAATGTGCGTAGACAAAAAGGGATTTGAATATAAGTGGGGAAATGGAAATTTCATGGGTGTTCTAGAATTTATGTGATTAGTTATAGAATATGGCACTCTAGTGGGGGAGTAGCCTAGTGGTTAGTGCAGTGAACGTTGATCTTGAACTGAGTTTGATTCCCACTGCAGCTCCTTGTGACTCTGGGAAAGTCACTTAACCCTCCATTGCCCCTGGTACAAATAAGTACCTGAAAATACTATGTAAACCACTTTGAATGTAGTTGCAAAAACCACAGAAAGGTGGTATATCAAGTCCCCTTTCCCTATTTGAGATTAGAACATGGAATTTTGCTGCTATTTGAGATTCTAGATGGAATGTTGCTAGTGGAGGAGTGGCCTAGTGGTTAGTGCAGCAGACTCTGATTCTGGGGAACTGGGTTCAATTCCCGCTGCAGCTCCTTGTGACTCTGGGCAAGTCACTTAATCCTCCATTGTCCCAAGTACAAAATAAGTACATGTTTATATGTAAACCACTTTGAATGTAGTTGCAATACCACAGAAAGGTGGTATATCAAGTCCCATTCCCCTTTTCCTAAATCTACATGCTGAGATTTATGCCATTATTTTGTTGGTATAAAAGGACACACAGTTTTAGTCACTGGGATATCAACTAAGCGTATTCTATATACTGTGCCTAAAGCTTATAGAGTACGCTTAGGTGATAATGTTTTCCATGTGGATTTTTTAGGTGCCATATTTATAACCCCCCATTTGTGCGTGTGTGTTATAGTATATTAGTACATATGTGCATATATTATTATTATTATTATTATTTGTAACACTTATACCCTGCACTTTCCCACTTATTAGCAGGTTCAATGCGCCTTACATAGTGTAACATGTTTACAAAGTAATATAGAATGGATAAAGCTGTAATATAGTGAATAAAGAAGTGGTCAATTAGATGTGGGTAAGTAAGATGGGTAAGGGAGGAGGATGGTAGAGGTAGGGAAGTGGGAGGAGGGTTTGTATTGGGCTAGTGTGTTATTAATTAAGGAATACTATATAGTGAGGGGTTGTAAGAGCGATGAACTTAGAAAGGATTAAAGAGGGGAGCATATTCCAGGTATATACTGTAGACAAACACACAAAACAAAAGAAACGGAAGAAACCCAAAAAGACCAGACTGAAACCACAGATGGTAAGAGCACCAAAAACGTTTATTGGGACCCTACACGGTCCGTGTTTCGGCCAAAGAGGCCTTCCTCGGGGGTCTTTAAATTGACGTATACAGATGTTTCTCCGAAATTCTCATGGAGTAGAAAGACATGAACTCTGGTGCAATCCGAAATGGAGCATAGACACTGAAGCCTGTGAAAGCCTGTAGACACTTACGAAAGTGCGAGCTATGTGCACAGCAGTGTTCTGGGACATAGACGCACAGCTGCCTTTGAGCGTAAATGCAAAAGGGGCATTCAGAAGGGCGGATCGTCATGATGTATAATTCTGATATGTATCAGTAGTAGTTGACCTTTATAATTATTTTATAATATTGTGTATTAGTTGAGGTCTTTTAAAAATGTGTTTATTTTTAATCTGTTTTAGTATAATTTCCTGTTGGATTTCTTGCACTTTCGTACCGCATTGAACCCTATTTAGGGGGATCTATTCATTTATTTGTTTGTTACATTTGTATCCCACCTATTTGCAGGCTCAGTGTGGCTTACATAGTACCGGAGAGGCGTTCGCAGACTCCGGTGTGAACAAATACAAAGTGGTGTTGTGGTAATGAAGAGTTCATGTGGAACAGTCAGTGGAAGAGTTGTGTTATGTCCATTATGTACTTTACTTTTGTTGTGTTGCAGGGATCAGGCATTTAGGTTGGGTCGGTAGGGTATGCCTTTTCAAACATATGTACATAAGTAATGCCATACTGGGAAAAGACCAAAGGTCCATCGAGCCCAGCATCCTGTCCCTGACAGCGGCCAATCCAGGTCAAGGGCACCTGGCAAGCTACCCAAACGTACAAACATTTTATACAAGTTATTCCCGAAATTGTGGATTCTTCCCAAGTCCATTTAGTAGCAGTCTATGGACTTAGTCTTTAGTAATTTCCGGAAGTTTAGGTGATCGTACGTTGGTTTTCAAGGCTTTCCACAGTTGTGTGCTTATGTAGGAAAAACTGGACGCGTAAGTTGATTTGTATTTAAGTCCTTTGCAGCTTGGGTAGTGCAGATTTAGGTACATTCGTGTTGATTCGGATGTGTTTCTAGTTGGTAGATATATCACGTTATCTAAAAGAAGGTCAAAGTGCTGTATAATAACACAAAATAAAATAATAGAGGAATGGGAACTCCATTAAAACAGGAAAGAGACATTCACTCATACTAAAATGATAAGAAAGCTATAGGGAGCTGGGAGGCAATAGAGGTACCAGTGCATCGAGTCTTAGAGGAACAGTGTGAAGAACATTCAAGTTTTCTTACTATACCGGACAACTGAGGTAGGTTAAGAATGCAAAGTGAAATAAAGCAGCAAGGGCACAGGTTACAGCAGCGGAGGAGTTGTCTAACGGCATTGAGTACATAAGTACGTAAGTAATGCCACACTGGGAAAAGACCAAGGGTCCATCGAGCCCAGCATCCTGTCCACGACAGCGGCCAATCCAGGACAAGGGCACCTGGCGAGCTTCCCAAACGTACAAACATTCTATACATGTTATTCCTGGAATTGTGGATTTTTCCCAAGTCCATTTAGTAGCGGTCTATGGACTTAGTCTTTAGTAATTTCCGGAAGTTTAGGTGATCGTACGTTGGTTTTCAAGGCTTTTGATAATGTGTTCCACAGTTGTGTGCTTATGTAGGAAAAGCTGGATGCGTAAGTTGATTTGTATATTTAAGACCTTTGCAGCTTGGGTAGTGCAGATTTAGATATGTTTCTGGTTGAGAAGTTAATAACACTGACATTGACATGAATGTGTCTGTTACAGAACACTGAATTTAAGCATATAGGTGCTGCGTTTAAGTGACGTGGAGGGGCATAATTGAACAAAAACGTCTATCTCCATGGGCGTTTATCTCCGAGAACGGGTCCATGAAGGGGCGGACCGAACCGTATTTTCAAAAAAAATAGACGTCCATGTTTTATTCGACAATTTGTGAGCTGGGCGTTTTTGTTTTTCAGCGATAAGGGAAAATGAAAGCGCCCAGCTCAAAAACGAATAAATCCAAGGCATTTGTTCGTGGGAGGGGCCAGGAGTCGTAGTGCACTGGTCCCCCTCACATGCCAGGACACCAACCGGGCACCCTAGGGGGCACTTTTACAAAAAAAAAAAAAAGGTAAAAGAGCTCCCAGGTGCATAGCACCCTTCCCTTGGGTGTTGAGCCCCCCAAATCCCCCTCAAAACCCACCGCCCACAAGTCTACACCATTACTATAGCCCTAAGGGGTGAAGGGGGGCACCTACATGTGGGTACAGTGGGTTTGGGGGGCGGTTTGGAGGGCTCCCATTTACCAGCACAAGTGTAACAGGTGGGGGGGGGGGATGGGCCTGGGTCCACCTGCCTGAAGTCCACTGTACCCCCTAACAACTGCTCCAGGGACCTGCATACTGCTGCCAGGGAGGTGGGTATGACATTTGAGGGTGAAAATAAAAAGTTGTGAAACATCATTTTTTTTGTGGTGGGAGGGGGTTAGTGACCACTGGGGGAGTCAGGGGAGGTCATCCCCGATGCCCTCTGGGGGTAATCTGGTCATTTAGGGCACTTTTTGGGGCCTTATTCGTGAAAAAACAGGGTCCAGGAAAAGTGCCCTAAATTCTAGCTACAAACGCATACTTTTTTTCCATTATCGGCGAAAGGCGCCCATTTCTGTTTGGGTGATAACCATGCCCCAGTCCCGCCTTCACCACGCCTCCGACACGCCCCCGTCAACTTTGTATGCTTCCGCGATGGAGTACAGTTGAAAACGTCCAAGTTCGGCTTTCGATTATACCGCGTTATTCGTTTTTGTGAGATAAACTTCCATCTCCCGATTTAGGTCGGAACTTGGGCGTTTTTCTCGTTCGATTATAAGCAGGATAGACCCCTGCCATAGACATGGTATAAGTGGGTGTGCCTGAACGTTTGCATGTTTCCGCTGGTTTATACGAGTATTCTATAATGGAAATTTCAGGTACAAAATCAGTGAACCTTCTGCTTAATTTCGGTACCTAACATTGACACCTAGTTCTAGGATTGCCCTTAAGTGGCCGGAAGCTTAATTTACACAGGCATACACACATTCACACACGGGGCAGCTTTAACTTGACAACCTCCTCATGTGTTGGCACAGTTCTAATGTCTCTTAACGCAGTATGTAGGCAAGCAGACCTAATGACCTTCAAATGCACTCAATCTGCAGCCCCCCATTACCTCTCTACCCTTCTCTCTCCCTATGTCCCCACCCGTAACCTCCGCTCTCAGGACAAATCACTCCTATCTGTACCCTTCTCCACCACCGCTAACTCCAGACTCCGTCCCTTCTGCCTCGCATCACCTTATGCCTGGAACAGACTCCCCGAGCCCATACGCCATGCGCCCTCCCTGCCCATCTTTAAGTCCTTACTCAAAACCCATCTCTTCTCCCTTGCTTTTGGCGCCTAACCACCTTCCCCATTCATGATACACTGACTACACTGACTACATAGTTTGTTACCTTTAGATTGTAAGCTCTCTTGAGCAGGGACTGTCCTTCCCCATGTTTTAACTTGTACAGTGCTGCGTAACCCTAGTAGCGCTATAGAAATGCTAAGTAGTAGTAGTAGTAAGCAGGGGCGTATCTGCTATGGGGCCACAGGGGCCTGGCCCCCGCAGATTTGCCCCTGGACCCCCTTACCAATGACACTCTCAACCCCCCTCCTCCTGCCGTCACTCCGCTGTTGCACCTCACCTCCCTTTGCTGGCGGGGGACCCCAACCCCCGCCAGCCGAAGTCTCCGTCCTTCCTTCCTTCCTTTGTTTGAGGTTGGTGGTTTCTGACGTCCTGCACGCACGCACGTACAATGTGCAGCGTGCAGGACGTCAGAAACCACCAAACCCAAACGAAGGAAGGACGGAGACTTCAGCTGGCGGGGGTTGGGGTCCCCCGCCAGCAAAGGGAAGTGAGGCATGACGGCAGAGTGACGGAAGGAAGGACGGAGACTTCGGCTGGCGGGCCAGCCCCCGCCAGCAAAGGGAGGTGAGGCGCGACGGCGGGAGGAGGGGGGGGGTTTAAAGTAGTTGGAGCTGTCTTCTGCGAGAGGGGGGGGGGTTTAAATTAGTCGGGCGGGGGGGGAGTGGTGGCGTCATCGTCTTCATCTTCAGCGGGGGGGGGGGTCAGTGCCGCCAGGGGGGGGGGCTAAAATGTGCCCCCTCTCCTCGGCTCTGGCCCCCCCTACCGTTGAAGTTCAGATACGCCCCTGGTAGTAAGCAGACAAATCTGTCCGTGACTCCGAGAGGAAGGCTGCCTTGTCAATGTCTTCCTAGCCACTGAAAGGTGACACAAGGATTTTTCCTTTTCAGCCCATTTCCTCTTGATGAGAGGAAGGGATCCTCCTGCGAGTTATTACCTGAAATAATACCATATGGTAAAATGTAAACAACATCTGCATATTGATGTAATAATTCATCTGTTTAATTAGTTCCAGCAAAGCAGTTTACCCTCCAAGGCCCTTCCTGTCAGCTTGGTGATCATACATCTATGCCCTGCTGTCGTGCCTGACAGCGTTCTTTTGTTGATTCACTGCTTCCACCTCACCAGTTAATGTAAGTGAATCTTCAGAGGGGTGGAGAGTCTGTCCCTATTGATCCAGATGTAGAGAAACAATATCTGTCAGCTTGGCACATGGATACTAAAGACGAACTTGACAGATCGGGTGATTTTTAGCCTGTAAAGTACCTATCAAAGTGAATGACAATGGTGTTTTTTTGAACATGTACAACGTTGAATTCTTGGCTTTCACACCAGCTGCTACACACTTCCCAAATTAGGCTAATATGACTGAACTGAGCTTCCATTTCCGCTTGACTTTTGATGTACCTCATTGCCAACTTAATGACAACATGCCTACTTGTGCAATAGAGTACACAGCCCGAGAGGGCTATAAGGATTGACCAAACAGGTTGATGAACATGCGTAATGCCAAACAGCACTGAAGACAAACTAGGAATAGAAAATGCTTGATTGGTCTGTGTGGAAGCCTCCTTGAATGTCTCCAACAATTTATTATTATTATTATTTTTCACTGACCTGATGGAGAGAGGACAACTCTAGAAAGCTTGCCAAAATTAGTCCAATAAAAACATATCACCTGCTACTTTGCTGTTGACTCTTGTTTACACTTTCGAGGGCAGAGATTTTCAACCTTTTTCGTCTCACGGCACGCTTACACAACACTAAAATTATCAAGGCACATCCCCACACGTGATCTAGCATTTTATCTTCTACTCCACCCTCATACATGGTCCAGCGTTTTACCTCCCCCCCCCCCCCCCCCCCACAGTCTAGCATTTTACCTTCTTCCCCTCACCCCACTCCCACATCCACACACGGTCTAGTATTTTACCTTCTCCCCCTCCCCCCCAACCACACAAATAGTTCAGCATTTACGTTCTCTTTCCCAACCCTACCCTCACAAATAATCCAGCATCTCTCCCTCTGGTTCAATCTCCAGCCAGCCACCGGGCATCTCCGCTTGTCTCTCTTGAAACCCACCTACCCCCACCCGTGTATCTTTTAAAAGTTTTCTTGTCTCTAGCAGTCAGCGACAGCAGTTCATACTGCCTGCTTACATCAACCCTGGAGCCTCCTCTCTGATGCTTCCCACTTGTGTGGAGGCAGGAAGTTACAGAGAGAAGGCTCCGGGGTTGGCATGAGCAGGCTGTATGAACAGCTACTGCTGACCACTAGAGACAAGAAAACTTAAAAGGCTCACAGTTCCAGAACAAATTAAGCTGGCTCTACTAATAAATGACCCTCAACTCCCAAGGCACACCTGCAGACTAGCCGCGGCACACCAATGGGGAGATGAGATAGAGGTCTATAAAATAATGAGTGGAGTGGAATGGGTAGATGTGAATCCCTTGTTTACTCTCTCCAAAAATACTAGGACTAGGGGGCACGCAATGAAGCTACAAAGTAGTAAATTTAAAATGAATCGCAGAAACTATGTCTTCACTCAACGTGTAATTAAACTCTGGAATTTGTTGCCAGAGAATTTAGTAAAAGCGGTCAGATTAGCGGGATTTATAAAAGGTTTGGATGGTTTCCTAAGGAAAAAGTCCACAGACCATTATTAAAATGGACTTGGGGAAAATCCACTGCTTATTTCTAGAATAAGCATCATAAAATGTATTGTGCTGTTTTGGTGGCTTGCTGGGTACCTGTGACCCGGATTGGTCGCTGCTGGAAACAGGATGCTGGGTTTGAATGACCTGGTCTGTCCCAGTATGGCAATACTACTATTATTACTACTTAACATTTATAAAGCGCTACCAGACTTACGCAGCGCTGTACAGTCAAACATGAAGAGAGACAGACCCTGCTCAAAAGAGCTTACAATCTAAAGGACATAACAACAGAGACAATCAAATTAGGACAGCATAGTACATCTGATTACACAATACTTCATAGGGACAGACTAATAGATCTAAACAGCTAAAGACAATTAAGGTATGCAAATGCATAATACAGACAGATTAGTAGTGGTATTGAATAGAGGAGTAATGGTGAGGTTAAGTACCAAAAGCAGAGTTGAAAAGATGGGCTTTGAGCAAGGATTTGAAGATACAGTAGGTAGGGATGGGGCCTGACGTATCAGTTCAGGAAGTCTAATCCAGGCAAAGGGTGAAGCGAGTCAGAAACGGCGGAGTCTGGAGTTAGCAGAGGTGGAGAAGGGAGCAGAAAGGAGGGATTTGTCCAGTGAGCGGAGGTTCCGGGTAGGAATGTAGGGGGAGATGAGGGTGGAGAGGTAAGGAGGGGCAGCAGACAGGGAGCATTTGTAGGTTAGTAGGAGAAGCTTGAATTGTATGCGGTAACGGATCGGAAGCCAGTGAAGTGACATCAGGAGAGTGCTGATGTGAACATATCGGCTCTGGCGGAAAATAATACTTAAGTACTTATGGCACACTGGTTGAAAAATGCTGATCTAGGGAGTCAAAGAAAGGACATGCACCTTCGTCTGCACATTCCATTAAAGAAACTTTAAAGGAAGTGTTTGATGTTGTGAAATACATGGGTATGCACATAGGAGGGAATTCCATACAAGGTGCTAAAAGTTAGGAAATTAACAAGTTTGTCAAGAGGTATTTTAAGGGATATTTTTGATATAATGACTAAATCTGACTTTGGATTTTTTGCTGAAAACGTCCAAAAATGAAGCGGCGAACATAGGGATGTTTGAACCAGAAAAATGTCTATCGTTTTGTTTCGAAAATGGCCATCTCCTAGACATTTTGTAGACAATTTGGAGCCAATATTCAGTCCGCGAGAGGCAGCCTGGCTAACTCCCGCGGTAGGCGGTGAGACTGGATATTCGATGCTGGGCTGTTTCCGGTGATGGCATTGAATATCCAGTTTATTTTTGGCCAGTGTAAACTCAACCAGCAAAATTAATATTCAGCGCTGGCCAGTTAAGTTTAAACCAGCCAATGATAGGTCTGCTATTTCAGTGGCCTAATTTGGCATGGCAATGCGCTGAATATTAGCGGATAGCTGGTTATATCACGTGATATAACTGGTGATCCGCTATGCACTGACCACAAATATTCAGTGGGAATGACCGGTTAACTCTTTAACTGGCTTGAAGCGGTTCCTGGCTGGTTAAATAGCTAAGACCTTTTCTTTTGTGACCATTTTTTGAAAAAAAAAAAAAGTCCAAGGTAAAAACACACAAAAACAAGCTATTGGGACGTATGAGGGCCAGCATTCTTAATAGACTGGCCACACAGACATCCTAGCAGAATAGTGAGGTACCATAGGTAGCACTGCAGTGGACACATGAAAGGTCCCCGATACGCATCTCACCATTATACCCTTATATTGTATGGTGAGCCCTCCAAAACCCACCAAAAACCTACTGTACCAAACTCTACACCACTCAGTAGCCTTTATGGCTGCCAGTCCACCTTATAATTGAAAGAGAAAAACGCCTAGATTTCGACCCAAATCAGGAGATAGACGTTTATCTCACAAAAATGAATAAATCGGTATAATGGAAAGCAGATTTTGGACGTTTTCAACTGCACTCCATCGCGGAAGCGTACAAAGTTGACGGGGGCATGTCGGAGGCGTGGCAAAGGTGGAACTGGGGCGTGGTTATTGGCCGAGGAGAGATGGGCACCTTTCGCCGATAATGGAAAAAAAAGTATGCGTTTGTAGCTAGAATTTAGGGCACTTTTCCTGGACCCTGTTTTTTCACGAATAAGGCCCCAAAAAGTGCCCTAAATGACCAGATTACCCCCAGAGGGAATCGGGGATGACCTCCCTTGACTCCCCCAGTGGTCACTAACCCCCTCCCACCACAAAAAATGATGTTTCACAACTTTTTATTTTCACCCTCAAATATCATACCCACCCCCCTGGCAGCAGTATGCAGGTCCCTGGAGCAGTTGTTAGGGGGTGCAGTGGACTTCAGGCAGGTGGACCCAGGCCCACCCCCCCCCCCACCTGTTACAATTGTGCTGCTTAATGCTTAGTCGTCCAACCCCCCCAAACCCACTGTACCCACATGTAGGTGCCCCCCTTCACCCCTTAGGGCTATAATAATGGTGCAGACTTGTGGGCAGTGGGTTTTGAGGGGGATTTGGGGGGCTCAACACACAAGGGAAGGGTGCTATGCACCTGGGAGCTCTTTTACCTTTTTTTTTTGTTTTTGTAAAAGTGCCCCCTAGGGTGCCCGGTTGGTGTCCTGGCATGTGAGGGGGACCAGTGCACTACGAATCCTGGCCCCTCCCACGAACAAATGCCATGGATTTATTCGTTTTTGAGCCGGGCGCTTTCATTTTCCATTATCGCTGAAAAACAAAAACGCCCAGCTCACAAATTGTCGAATAAAACATGGATGTCTATTTTTTTCGAAAATACGGTTCGGTCCGCCCCTTCACGGACCCGTTCTCGGAGATAAACGCCCATGGAGATAGACGTTTTCGTTCAATTATTCCCCTCAGTGTCACCTATATGTAGGTACAGTATTTTATTTTGGAGGGGGGGGGGTTAGGGGGTTAACACTTTCTACTACAAGTGTACCAGTTAGAGTAGGATATGGGCCTGGTTCCCCTTCTCTACAGTCCACTGCAATGGCCACAAGTCTACTCCAAGGTCAAGCTTGCTGCTCTAATATGACTGGCCATAACCTCTGAAGCTGTCATAGAGGCTGGTATGAACTGTTTCTTTCACATCTTTGGAGGGGGTGGGAAGGGATCAGTGACCACTGGGGGAGTAAGGGGGGTCATGCCTTAATCCCTCCAGTGGTCATCTGGTCATTTAGGGCACCTTTTTGTGATTTAGTCATGATCAAAACAGGTCTAGACCAAAACATCTAACTTTTAGCCCTGGGCGTTTTTGCTTTGCTCCATTAAGGTAGAATAACTTCCAAATTTTGGGAACACCTACTACTACTTAACATTTCTAAAGCGCTACCAGGGTTACGCAGCGCTGTACAATTTTAAACGAGGAAGGACAGTCCCTGCTCAAAGAGCTTACAATCTAAAGGACAAGTATGCAGTCAATCAAATGGGGCAGTGTAGGTTTCATCAATAGAGGTAAGTGATTATGTGCCGAAAGCTACAGTGAAGAGGTGGGCTTTGAGTAAGGATTTGAAGATGGGCAGAAAGGGCGGAGCCTGGAATTGGCGGTGGCGGAGAAGGGTACTGATAGGATGGATTTGTCCTGTGAGCAGAGGTTAAGGGTAGGAACGTACGGGGAGATGAGGGTAGAGAGGTAATGAGGGGCAGATTGAGTGCATTCAACATGCCCTGACATGACCCTCTGTGATTTGGATGCACTGCAGATGAACTGCATGGAAAAAGGTCTTAAAAATGTGTGTTCAAAAATAGCAGTGTGGGCATTTTGGACCACAAAACGTCCATCTGCCACTTTGTGGACATTTTTTTCTGTTTCAGAACTGAGCCCCTTTATCTATTTGCATTTTGGGAGCAGTGTGAGCTTACGGTGAATGGAGGAGGCACCATTGTACACCGTCATGGACGCATGTTGACAATAGTTGCTTCACTGTGATGCTCCTAAAAATAAAACGGAGGCAGAGGAAAAAGCAATAAAGTTGGAACAAAAAGATATGAAGGTCCCAAAGTGAAAAGACACCCCCAAATCACTAATGTTGAAACACATACCAGGAAATATAGATGGAAAGCGATGGCCACAAATGCTCGTAGTCTAAGCAATAAAGTACATGACCTTCAAGCCCTGATGTTGGAGGCAGACTTAGACGTTGTTGCAATCACGGAGACGTGGCTCAATGGTTCCCATGAATGGGATGCAAACATACCAGGCTATAATCTATTTAGGAAGGATAGAGAGGGTCGAAAAGGTGGAGGAGTAGCTCTGTATGTGAGGAATGATATCATGGCGACTGAAATGACAGGGACCTGGGGAAAAGAAGAAGCGATATGGATCACCTTAAAAAGAAAGGATAGAACCTCTGTCCACGTGGGTGTTGTCTACAGACCCCCGACACAATTAGAGGAACTAGATAAAGATCTGATTGCAGATATTCAAAAATTAGGAAAGAAAAAAGAGGTTCTGTTGATGGGAGATTTCAATCTGCCGGATGTAGATTGGAAGGTTCCGTCTGCCAAATCGGAAAGAAGTAGAGAGATCGTGGATGCTTTCCAAAGTGCTCTGCTCAGACAGATGGTGACGGAACCCACGAGGAAGGGAGCGACGCTGGATCTGGTGCTCACAAATGGGGATAGTGTGTCAAATGTCCGAGTGGGTGCACACCTGGGAAGCAGTGACCATCAAACGGTTTGGTTTGATATGATGGCTGAAGTGGAGGGCGGTCACTCTAAACTCAAAGTCCTGGATTTCAAGCGTGCTGACTTTAGTAAAATGGGGGAGTACCTGAGGAAGGAGCTGATGGGCTGGGAGGACGTACAAGAAGTGAAAGGACAGTGGTCCAGGCTGAAGGAAGTAATAAATAGGGCCACAGACCTTTATGTAAGTAGAGAAATAAAAGCAAGAGAAAAAGGAAACCGATATGGTTCTTCAAGAAAGTGGCTGAGAAAATAAAGGCTAAAGAGTTAGCGTTCCAGAAATACAGAAAATCCCAAGAAGAGGAACACGGGGAGGAATACCGGGTGAAACTGAAAGAAGCCAAGAGAGAGATACGTCTGGCGAAGGCGCAAGCGGAAGAACAAATGGCTAGAAATGTAAGGAGGGGAGACAAAAATTTCTTCAGGTATATTAGTGAAAGGAGAATGACTAAAAAGGGAATTGTGAGACTAAAAGATACAGCGAAACGCTATGTAGATAATGATGAAGAAAAAGCCAATTTGCTAAATAGATACTTTTGTTCTGTTTTCACTGAAGAAATTCCTGGAGAAGGACCGCTAGGGACTGGCAAAAGTACACCTGAGAATGGAGTGGATAGAGCACCGTTCACGGAAGAGAGTGTGTATCAACAACTTGGAAAGCTAAAGGTGGACAAAGCCATGGGACCGGACGGGATCCACCCCAGAATATTGAGGGAGCTCAGAGAGACTTATGTGTTAGGCGGTGAGAGTCTGATAGGTACTGAGGGGGAGAGGGATCTTGGGGTGATAGTATCCGAGGATCTGAAGGCGACGAAACAGTGTGACAAGGCAGTGGCTGTAGCGAGAAGGTTGCTAGGCTGTATAGAGAGAGGTGTGATCAGCAGAAGAAAGGAAGTGTTGATACCCCTGTACAAGTCGTTGGTCAGGCCCCACCTGGAGTATTGTGTTCAGTTTTGGAGGCCGTACCTTGCGAAGGATGTTAAAAAAATGGAAGCGGTGCAAAGAAAAGCTACGAGAATGGTACGGGATTTGCGTTCCAAGACTTATGAGGAGAGACGTGCTGACCTGAACATGTATACCCTGGAGGAAAGGAGGAACAGGGGTGATATGATACAGACGTTCAAATATTTGAAAGGTATTAATCCGCAAACAAATCTTTTCCAGAGATGGGAAGGCGGTAGAACGAGAGGACATGAAATGAGGTTGAAGGGGGGCAGCCTCAGGAAAGATGTCAGGAAGTATTTTTTCACGGAGAGGGTGGTGGATGCTTGGAATGTCCTCCTGCGGGAGGTGGTGGAGATGAAAACGGTAACGGAATTCAAACATGCGTGGGATATGCATAAAGGAATCCTGTGCAGAAGGAATGGATTGTAAGCTCTTTGAGCAGGGACTGTCTTTCTTCTATGTTTGTACAGCGCTGCGTATGCCTTGTAGGCTATAGAAATGCTAAATAGTAGTAGTAGTAGTAGTAGTAGTAGTAGGATCCTCAGAAGCTTAGCCGAAATTGGGTAGCGGAGCAGGTGGGGGGAAGAGGGGTTGGTGGTTGGGAGGCGAGGATAGTGGAGGGCAGACTTATACGGTCTGTGCCAGAGCCGGTGATGGGAGGTGGGACTGGTGGTTGGGAGGCGTGAAGTACTGCTGCGCAGACTTGTACGGTCTGTGCCCTGAATAAGGCAGGTACAAATCAAGGTAAGGTTTACACATATGTTTGTCTTGTTGGGCAGACTGGATGGACCGTGGTCTTTTTCTACCGTCATCATCTACTATGTTCACCAGGACTGTGTGTAGGATAAGTACTCATTTTTTCTATTTTTATTGATTTGGGGTTGCAGGTAAAGCAACTGTGTTTCAGTGAAGCATTTACAAAAACATTGCATGAAGGGGAAGGCAATCCACCAAGTGGATGAACACAAACTCCCACGTAAACAGGCAGTGGGAAATGGACCAATGACTCCATGGAGATGTTTTGTCTTTCATAGACTACACTTTTTGTATTATTTCTTCTGAGTCTTTATCAAGATTACTCACTAGCATATCCATTTTTCAAGCCATGAAGATCATTTAGGCAAACTTTACCTTCTAACCCTTCGGCAAGGTCACTCACAAATATATTGAACAGAATCGGCCCCAGCACCGATCCTTGAGGCACTCCACTACTCACTTTTCCCTCCTCCGAGCTAACTCCATTCACCACCACCCTCTGGCGTCTGTCAATCGAACGCAAATGCCCATGTGTAAGAACGTCCATCTCCGAGAACGGGTCTGTGAAGGGGTGGGCCAAATCGTATTTTCAAAAAGGATTGAGGTTTATCTTTAGTTTTGCAAATATGGTTTGTGCCAGGCAAATGCATTGGATGTGGGCGTTTTTGAGATATGGGCGTTTGTTTGAGCTGGGCGTTTTCATTTTTCAGCGATAATCGAAACCGAAGCGTCCCAGCTCAAAAACGACCAAAACCAAGGCTTTGGGTCGTGGGAGGGGCCAGGATTCGTAGTGCACTGGTCCCCCTCACATGCCAGGACACCAACCAGGCACCCTAGGGGGCACTTTAAAAAAATAGGAAAAAACATTAAATTACCTCCCAGGTGCATAGCTCTTTTACCTTGGGTGCTGAGACCCCCAAATCCCCCCCAAAACCCATTCCCCACAACTCAACACCATTACCATAGCACTTAATGGTGAAGGGGGGCACCTACATGTGGGTACAGTGGTTTTTTTTAGGGGGGGGTTAGAGGGCTCCCATTTACCACCACAAGTGGTACAGGTATGGGGGGATGGTCCTGGGTCCGCCTGCCTGAAGTGCACTGCATTACCCACTAAAACTGCTCCAGGGACAGGACTTGTTGCTGCTGTATAACCTTTGCACAGCAGTTCACACCGTAAGACTAATCTCGCTGAAAACGTCCTTTATTTCAATAACCGCATTTACTCACAGTTAACTGCAGATCAGAGGTTGTGCCCCACTGGCAACGAGTCTCCCTGGTACTAAGATTAGCAGTAGCTCAGAGCTGGCAGAATGGTGTACAATGCCCTCTTTCAGCAACATTCAAGGTAAGAACTAAGTTCTGTAATGTGGGTAACACACAAAAGGGATCTAAAACGGACTTACAAAAATGGCCACTGCCTCGTGGACTACCGGAAACAAAACAGGCAGGGCCGGTACCGGTAAGCATGGTAAGCACTGCAGGAGGGCGCCTGCCTTCAAAGGCATCACTTTGCAAGCAATCAAGCTCTGAGGCTTTTGTTTTTATCTAATCTCTGCTGCTCATCTCAGTCTGGCTCCAAAGCTGTCAGCTCTCTGTCCCGTCCCCTCCCCCCTCCCAAGCAGAGAAATATCCTCCTTGTGTTTGTCAGAGGACCTCACTGCTCCAACTGAATCTGGCTCTGAAATAACTTGTGGGAGCTCAGCTAACCTCTGCCCAGAGAGGGCTCAGACAGAGACAGCACAGCAGAGCCTGGACCCTTGTTTTGTCAGAGATTGCTGTTTAGTGCTGCACCTGACCCACCCTTTTCCACCCCCACCCCCAACACAGAAACTCACAGGACAGGAGGGCTAGATGCCTGCTTTCAATTCCTGACCATCACCTATCTCTCATTCCCACTTCAGTAACTCCTGTTTGTCTGTCCAACTCAGATTGTAGAATATGTTAGTTTATGCTGATTAAGTCTGTCCTAGCTAGATCCTAATCTGTGCTCAATGGGAAGGCTATTGTGCTGCATGCAGAGTCTAACTTCTTAGGATTTCAGGTTAATTATTGAAGAATTTGAAGAGGGGCTATCTCTGTTCTACATGTGTGACTGCAAGGCCAAGTGTCTGAATAGGGATCTGTTTGTTAGATTCTGAAATTTTGATAACACATTGTTTTTCAGAATTGGCAAGACTGTCTGTTCTCCTAATTCCTGGTCTGTGTGCTAAGTTATTTTTCTTCTATACTGGTGTGATATTTTCAATGATGCCATGGCTGGTAAAAGGGGTGTGTCTACTGTGGGGGCAGAGCCATAGTGATCCCGCCTCTGGATGGGTAGGGGCGCCAACTAATAGACTGCAGGAGGGCGCTAGAAACCCTAGGGCCGACCCTGAAAACAGGGCACACTCTGACCCAGTAGGCAGGGGGAAAAGCACCATGGGAGAAGAGCCTACCAACTACCAACATCATGAGACTGTAACACAAGCTAGTGAAATCACGGAGCCCAATACCCTACACCCACCACAATGCAATGCTGATGTGACCCTGCAGTGCACCCGAGAGCCACATCTGTCCCAGGGAAAGGCTGTGAGAGGATCGAACACATTCTGCTGTCATGGAGGTGGGTATGGAATTTGAGAGTGGCATAGAGGCTGGGAAATAAGGTTTTTGCAAGTGGGGTTTTTTTTGGTGGGAGGGGGTTAGTGACCACTGGGGGAGTCAGGGGAGGTGATTCCCGATTCCCTCCGGTGGTCATCTGGTCATTTAGGGCACTTTTTGGGGACCTTTTCTTGAGAAAAAAGGGTCCAAAAAGTGTCCTAAATTCTCGCTAAAAACGCCTTTCTTTTTTCCATTATCGGCCGAGCACGCCCATCTCTGCTCAGCCGATAACCACGCCCCAGTCCCGCCTTCACGACACCTCCGACACGCCCCCGTCAACTTTACTCTTTCCCGCAATGGAGTGCAGTTGAAGACGCCCAAAATCGGCTTTCTATTATACCGATTTGGCCGCCCACGGGAAACGGACGCCCATCTCCCAAACATGGGTGTTTTTCTCCTTTCGAAAATAAGCAGGTTAGTCTTCCAGTAAAAGCTAGTCTATTATTGACTTTTCTAGTAAATACTAATCAACTCATTACCATAACCAATCAGTGTTAACCATTATATTAGAATATCCAATAGATGGGATTGTTGTCAGATTGTCTATAACCTGTTATGTTAATGAGCACATATAAGTGATTGTACTTCCTGCTTCAATGGAGAGAGACAGCCACAGCGGGTACCTTTGAACCAGCCGAGCTGCTCTCTCACATGAGAAACCAATCAATTGTATCTGAATTGGCAAGTAATCCAATTGCTTTCTCATAAGTAGCTTTGAGTCTTTTATATCTACTAATTGGCTTTGGCATTAGAGACTCAGACCCAGAGAACACTTATGTGTAGCTGTGGTACTATATTCCCATAACTAATTGGTTGTACATCTCGCTTGTATAATCTGTGGAGTCTCAGATATAGAGGTAATTTCATGTAGCAATATTCTGTACTCTCAGTGAGATATCACTGATCTGATAATTGTACAAATACTTGATGAGGTATCTAATAAAGAGCAAACTGACGCAGCCTTGGGTGATTTATTTACTCCTAGGTATTGGTGGGTGGACTACCGTCTTGGGAGGGATAAATATACCCTAAAAATTAAACACTTGACGATAATCATCGTCACCTTAATCCTGACAAATGAACTGCCATGTGGATCTCTGACCGTTCTTTAATATCATATTTCCAGCTCCCGCATAACTGCCAGCTTCTCCCCTGCTTTTGACATTGGTGGTCAGAGATGATATTCAACACAGTTCCTGGCTTAGTGCCGCTGAATATCATTGGTTAGACAGCGATTTAAGCAGTCTGGAGCTTCTTCTGCCCACTTAAATCACTGTAAGTATTGAGGAGCTTCTGTTTTTCACATACGTGTTTTCTTGATACCTTAACTTCTGCACATCATTATAGAATAACCCTCATGACTATTGAAATCTGCTCTCTTTTCCTTCATGTTTTCACTGATTATCCTATGCTTACTTCATGCTTTCTTAAATTCATAACCACATTTACAAAATAAAAGTTCAACATAACTTTTATGATGCCAAGAAGCAGACAATCAGCTCATTGCAATGCACAGGAAATAAAAAATCAAGGGAAAGGCAATCCACGAAAGTGGATGGACACAAACTCCCACGTAAACAAAGCTATCTAATAGGAAGTGGGAAATGGACCAATGACTCCAGGGAGACGGGACAAAGTTGCCAGGTGGGCTGGTTTCCCACCCAATTGGGCTTGTTTTTAAGCCAGGATGCGGGAAATTATCGAAGGTTGCGGGCTGCGGGAAATTGGGCTTCTTTTTCACTGCAGCTGTGCAGGGTGTGGGCTCTTTTTTCGGGGCTTCTATTGGTCCAATTTGGTCCAATAGAAGCTTTTCCGGGGCGGGGTTGACATCGGGGGCGGGGTTTATGACGCCAGAGGTGTCGTTGGGGGTGGGAAAATGACGTCAGAGCTGACGTCAGGGGGCGGGGTCGGTGACGGAGGCGGGGTCGATGACGTTGGAGGCGGGGTCGATGATGTTGGAGGCGGGGTCGATGACGTTGGGCTGGTTTAAGGCTGATTTTGGGCGGGGAAAATTTTTCCCATCTGGCAACCGTTTCTTTTATTATCATAGTCCCATCTCCCTGGAGTCATTGGTCCATTTCCCACTTCCTATTAGATAGCAGGAAATAAAAAAAAAACATAGGGATCCTTTTACTAGGGTGCGCTGAAAAATGGCCTGCGCTGTTGTAGATGCGTATATTGGATGCGCGCAGGTCTATTTTTCAGTGCGCTTGCAAAAAAAATTTTCTTTTTTTGGACCGAAAATGGATGTGCGGCAAAATGAAAATTGGCGCATGTCCATTTTGGGCCTGAGACCTTGCCGCCACCCGTTGATTTAGCAGTAAGGTCTCACTCGTTAACTGGGCAGTAATCGTCAGTGCGCGTACATTGCCGATTATCACCCAGTTAGCGCCGCATGCCGTAAATTTTCCGGGGCTTATAGTGGGCGCGCGTAAAAAAATGAAATTACTGTCCGGGCCACGCGGTAGCTGGATGGTAGTTCTGAATTGGCACACGTTGGGCACGCGTAAAAAATGAAATTACTGCCCGGGCCACGCGGTAGCTGGATGGTAGTTATGAATTGGCACACGTTGGGCACACGTAAAAAATGAAATTACTGCCACGCGGTAGCTGGATGGTAGTTCTGAATTGGCACACGTTGGGCACGCGTAAAAAATGAAATTACTGCCCGGGCCACGATGTAGCTGGATGGTAGTTATGAATTGGCACACGTTGGGCACACGTAAAAAATGAAATTACTGCCACGCGGTAGCTGGATGGTAGTTCTGAATTGGCACACGTTGGGCACGCGTAAAAAATGAAATTACTGCCCGGGCCACACGGTAGCTGGATGGTAGTTCTGAATTGGCACACGTTGGGCACACGTAAAAAATGAAATTACTGCCACGCGGTAGCTGGATGGTAGTTCTGAATTGGCACACGTTGGGCACGCGTAAAAAATGAAATTACTGCCCGGGCCACGCGGTAGCTGGATGGTAGTTATGAATTGGCACACGTTGGGCACACGTAAAAAATGAAATTACTGCCACGCGGTAGCTGGATGGTAGTTCTGAATTGGCACACGTTGGGCACGCGTAAAAAATGAAATTACTGCCCGGGCCACACGGTAGCTGGATGGTAGTTCTGAATTGGCACACGTTGGGCACACGTAAAAAATGAAATTACTGCCCGGGCCACGCGGTAGCTGGATGGTAGTTATGAATTGGCACACGTTGGGCACACGTGCACCTATGCAGCTTAGTAAAAGTGCCCCATAATTAATTAAGCCAGTATCATAACTTCTCAGGTACCGTATGAATTACTATGAGAATAAAAATATGTGGTTGAGAATAGAAACCTATGGAAGAGCTTGGGGTGAATGTCATGGCTGCAATTATGTAAGACACACCGGAGGTGAGTGACAGCTAACCCTTGTGGTTATCGTTTGAAGAAGACGGAATCTAGAGAGGATTTTTCTTCTCACACAGCTATTCTACTTTATTGAAATTCTAATATCATTTTAGAAGGCTGTCACTTGAAACAAGATGATGATTCTATGCTTTTGTTTGTCAATCAAGATGAAGTAAGTGAGCCAAAAAGCCAACACAAAAGAAAGGCACACCACAATTAAGAGAGTAGTAATGAAACTCCCTATGCAGTTTCCATGACCTTGAATATTTCAATGAAAATATGGACACAAAAGCTTGGAGAAAAGGCGGCTGAGGGGAGATATGATAGAGGTCTATAAACTAATGAGTGGAGTTGAACGGGTAGATGTGAAGCGTCTGTTCACGCTTTCCAAAAATACTAGGACTAGGGGGCATGCGATGAAGCTACAATGTAGTAAATTTAAAACAAATCGGAGAAACGTTTTCTTCACTCAATGTGTAATTCAGCTCTGGAATTCGTTGCCAGAGAATGTGGTAAAGGCGGTTAGCTTAGCGGAGTTTAAAAAGAGTTTGGACGGCTTCCTAAAGGAAAAGTTCATAGACAGTTATTAAATGGACTTGGGGGAAATCCACTATTTCTGGGATAAGCAGTATAAAATGTTTTGTACTTTTTGGGGGATCTTGCCAGGTATTTGTGACCTGGATTGGCCACTGTTGGAAACAGGATGCTGGGCTTGATGGACCTTTGGTCTTTCCCAGTATGGCAATACTTATGTACAGTTAGTGCGTGCTAATGGTTAGCGCGCGCTAAAAGCTCAAATGCGCCACTAGCGCAGCTTAGTAAACGGGGGGCTCTAAGTGGCAAGGCTGCAAATTTTTTTTTTTCATTTTTGAGGGAGAAATAAACAATAGGGGATTAAGGACAATGATTTTTTTTTTAAAGTTGTACATGCCTCTGAGCTGGTGTAAAACTCAACAGGGATTTTGTTCCCCATAAATGCGTATTCCCTTTATAAAATGGGGGAAACATGTAGATTTCTGTCTTACCCAATTCATGTCCACATCATTCCCCCACCAATTCCCCTTGAAATCTCCGCATGGTGTGGTGCTCCACATGTAAATAAAGAGCTTATAACATCACTTATTTGCATATGTTTGCTATCTGCAAGGGGATATTCTTCTAAAGGCCATAACATCTTAAATACGATTTTGAAAAACATTATCAACTGGAAAAAGAAACCTTCATACTTATCCACTTTCTACTATATGAGAGGAGGAAACTTTACATTGAGTTCTTTCTTCATGGAACAAATTTATATGGTGTTGTTTATTTTCTTTTGCTATGAAAAAAAAAGCTTGAAATAAACCAGACTCAAAGTCTGGGAACCCTGAAAGTAAGCTAAGCTTATTTTTTTTTGTGTGTGGTGATTCCCCTCCCTCTTAGGCAAGCATTCAGCAGAGACTAGGCCAAATTGGCTGTCATTTTCAAAGCGCTCGGCAGGCCTGTGATCCTCCGAAGTCTGCAGCTGACGTCTCTCACTCAAGCAGTCTATACAGAGGTCAATGGAGCCTTGACTCCCAAGCCCTGGCCTGCCCAGGCAGTGTCATGAGTCAGGACCAATCTAAATTAAACTCTAAAGGCGCTTTCTTTATCCTATGTGGTATTCTGAGAGTGACAGTTCTTCTTTTGAGTGGCTTTGTGTTTTCTTAATCCAGCTGTATGCATCTCTTAGGGAGAAGCAAAGAACTAGTATGCATACATACATATAAACATTTCTATCTATCTATCTATCTATCTATCTATCTATCTATCTATCTATCTATCTATCTATCTATCTATCTATCTATCTATCTATCTATCTATCTATCCAGTGGTGTGCCGGAGCAGGCTCTCACAGGCTCGCAAGAGCCGGTTGTTAAGTTTTTAAGAATTTTGGGAGCCGGTTGTTAAAGTAGGGCCCTCCATGGCTACTTTAACAACTGGCTCCCAAAATGTGGGCTTGAGCCCCCTGCTGAATTCTCTTTTACTTTGCTGGTGGGGATGCTGAGCCCTGCCAGCCAAGTAAATAGACTACTGCTGCTCCCCGCTCCTTGTTTCCAGCTCTGGGCAGCAGGCTGGGACTTCTCAAGCATGTGAGAGAAGTTCCAGCATGCTGCTCAGAGCAAGACGTTGGGAGTGGTGGCAGTCCATTTATTGGCTGCCAGCAAAGGTATGCCTAGCGTGCCATGTATCTATCTATCTATCTATCTATCTATCTATCTATCTATCTATCTATCTATCTATCTATCTATCTATCTATCTATCTATCTATCTATCTATCTATCTATCCATGACCACTAGTTGTTTCTCTCCTTCAGAGAAAAGGAACTCTGAAATCAGTTTTCTCACAAACCTTGCAGGCAATGTCAGAAAAATGTTATACTACCCAGTTCCCATGTGGAGCCCTGATTTTGAAAAGACATAGAGATGTGAATTAAGACATCCAGACTGAGCCTTTTGTAAAATATGTGTAAGGATGTGCAGAAGTGCGGAAGCAGCAATTTCAAAAAGCTGCACACGGGGGGAAAAGTACTTTTAAAGCCCACTTGTACATGAGAGTTGCTTTTTGGGTAATCGCTGCTCACCAGGGACCCATGCCTTCACTCTATAGCACCCAACCAAAGACCTCAATAACTCCCATTTCTAAATCCCCGCCTTGCATCAAAACATTATCCATTTCCTCTCCCAACATGTACAATCCTTTTGATCCCCCAACATCACTAAATCGTCAGATCTCAACACCAACATACTGTATATATGCCTTACAAATCCCCCCTGGATAAGAACTCCCCGCCCCAGTTCCCATCCCTGAGCCTTACTGTCATCTTCAGTTTTTAATGGGTAGCAGGCGCAATCCCCAGATGTTCCTACTCTGTCTGTATTGAGTTCTAAAGGGCACCTGTGACCGCTAACGGTAATTTCATGGTTTCACCACAAGGGGGGTCAAGCTGCCATCATTTAGGGCCCCTTTTACTAAGTCATGTAGGCACCTACACACGCCCAACGCGTACCAAAATGGAGTTACCGCCCGACTACCGCATGGCTCTTGCGGTAATTTCATTTTTGGCATGCATCCAATACGTGCGTCTGAAAAATATTTTTTATTTTCTGGTGCGTGTAGCGGACGCGTGCCAAGTGGCATCTGACACATGTAGGTCATTACAGCCCAAATTCTTTACCACTAGGTCTGATGGCTGGCGGTAAGATCTCAGACCCAAAATGGACGCACGGCAATTCTGATTTTGACGCACGTCTATTTTTGGAAAAAATGCCTTTTTTTTTACAGGTGCTCTGGGGTGAGAACCCTGGAACTAAGGTTCAAATCCAACTTTAACTCTTTGTGATTTTTTTTTTCTTTTAAATCGTGCCCCCTTTTTCAAATCAGGTTAATTTTAGGTGCAGATCCCGCACCTAAATTTATGCATTTAAATTCCAATAAAATCTAATTAGTACCAATAGTTTCTTGTTAAAAAGCCAATTATTGGTGTTAATTAGCTTGTTGTTCAATTAAATTGCGTGGACAAATTTGGCATGCACACAAATTTGCGTGCATAATTTTTGGCGAGTTTTATAGAAGTATTAGGATAGCCCACATCATCCTGGCATTTAACTTTAGACAACTTTCTAGAATTATCCTCTAATCCCCAGATTCACTTAACAAGCAATAATGAGCACTAATTGGCACTGATTAAAATTTGTTTGTTTGTTTATTTATTTATTTATTGCATTTGTACCCCACATTTCCCCACCTATTTGCAGGCTCAATGTGGCTTACATAGTACCGTCAAAGGCGTTTGCCCAGTCGGTGGTTAACAAATATAAAGTTGTATAGTGATCGTATGAGGTATAAGTGGAGGGTCGGAATGGATGAAGATGACGTGTTGTCCTGTTCGATCATAGTCATGCTGCGTTGGTAGGTGAAGAGGGTTACGTGGGGTCGTTGGGGTAGGCCTTTTTGAAGAGGTTGGTTTTTAGTGATTTCCTGAAGTTCAAATGGTCGTGGATTGTTTTCACAGCTTTTGGGAGCCCATTCCATAGTTGTGCGCTTATGTAGGAGAAGCCGGCTACCTAAGTTGCTTTGTATTTCAGTCCTTTGCAATTTGGGTAGTGTAGGTTTAGGTAGGTAGGATCTTGACGATCTGACTTTGTTTCTTATTGGCAAGTCTATAAGGTCTTTAGGCATACAACTCACGAAGGGACCCTTTTATTAAGCGATGGTAAGCCCAACGCGGGCTTACCTCTCACTAAACAGGAAGTACCGCTGGGCTACCATGGCAGCCCAGTGATACCTCCCACGGCTATCATGCCATCATATCAAGCGCTACAAAAATATTTTTGTAGCACTGGAGTGTACCTTCCGGTAATCAGGCAGTGCCGCGTGCTGCCCAGTTACCGCCGGGTTAGCGCAGGAGCCGTTCCCTCAATGGGTGGTGGTAAGGGCTTCGCCCAAAATGGCCACACGGCAAGTGCTTTACTTGCCGCACAGCCATTTCCTGCAGGAAAGAGAGACTTCCTTTTTACCCGCTGCGTTAAAAGGGGGCCTCGGTGGACGTGAAAAACACATGGTTTTGCCACAGCTTGGTAAAAGGGGCCCTAAGCGAATTCTGTAATGCGCGTGGGCAAAAGGGGCACATGGTTATGGGTGGGGAAATGGGCATTTCATGGGCGTTCTGAAATTTAGGCGCCTAGTTACAGAATATGGCCCAGTGTGCCTAAATCCATGCACCAAACCTCAGTCATAAATTTCTTTCAAACTATAATTGGAAATATACCGTATTTTTCGGACTATAAGACGCATCGGACCATAAGACACACCTAGGTTTTAGAGGAGGGAAATAGGAAAAAAAATTGCTTTTTCCCTCCTCTAAAACCTAGGTGCTCCGGTGCGTCTTGTCCGAATCCCTCCCTCCAAGTTCGGGATCGCCCTCAGGGTTACCTCCTCCCCCCTCCCCGGCCCTGTCACCACCTCTCCCCTTACTCACGCGATCTTCCCTGGTGGTCTAGTGATGTCGGGGCAGGAAAGAGCCCCCTCTTTCCTGCCCAGCGCGCTGCTCTCCATCCTCCTGTATGCATTGCTGCCTGATGGTCTCGGCGAGATTCAAGATGGCCGCCGAGAATTGAAGTCTCGGTGGCCATTTTGAATCTCGCCAAGACCGTCAGGCTGCATACAGGAGGATGGAGAGCAGCGCCCCGACATCACTAGACCACCAGGGAAGATCGCATGAGTAAGGGGAGAAGTGGTGACAGGGCCGGGGGGAGGGCGATCCCGAACTCGGAGGGAGGGCGGGCGGGCGGCCTGCCGGCCAGCCAGTCAGCCAAATCTCTACCTTCGGACTATAAGACGCACCCCCCATTTTCCTCCCAAATTTGGGGGGAAAAAAGTGCGTCTTATAGTCCGAAAAATACGGTACTATATTTAGATCATCAGATATAGCTGCAACTCACACCATGTGAACAACAGTGTTCTTTCTACATCTGAGAAAATGGTTGTGGTGCAAATCGTCATAGGATCACCCTTATTTTCTTATGTTATATCTTTCATTATGACATAGCTGTCTAATATACTAACAGCACTTATATATCAAAAACGTGTGATAGGGTGATCCTATGACGCAACCATTTTCTCAGATGTAGAAAGAACACTGTTGTTCACATGGTGTGAGTTGCAGCTATATCTGCTGATCCCCATACAGAACAATACAGTATATTTCCAATCGCAGTTTGAAAGAAATTTATGACTGAGTTTTGATGTTTGGGACACCATGTAGAATTGTGTCTATACTTTAGTCCCCACATATTTATCTGATAGTGGTTTCTCAATTGGAATAAATCTATGCACCGGCATTTGCATCGTGTTTTCGTTTGTGGAAATGGATGCGTGCAGATTTAGGTGCTAAAATGTCAACGAAGCGTAATCTTTAATTGGCGCCTATATCTAGGTCCCGATTATAGAATACGCTTAGTCGGCACCGATTTCAGTGCTGATTTTTTTAGGCGCCATATATAGAATCGCCTACTACGCGTCATAAATGGATCTTCAGTTACTTCGCTAATTCAGTAAAAAGTAACAAATCGATTCACTTTTCCCCATTCTACACCCAGGGGCGTAGCCAGACACCCAATTTTGGGTGGGCCTGGGCCCAAGATGGGTGGGCAGAAGAACCTCGCCCCGTCCCACAGGTGATTTGGTCTCTCCTTCTCTCGCCTGCATGCCATATGGTCTCTCAAACATCCCCCCTCTCCCGTATACCTTTTAAATAGCAGATTTTCACCAGCAGTGAGCAGCAACTAATACACACTGCTCACGTTGGCCCCACACCCTTCCCTCTGATGCAACTTCCTGTTTCTGCCTAGGCTGTGGGGCCAGTGTGAGCAGTATGTATGTCACTGCTCACTGCAGGCAAAGATCTGCTACTTACAAGGTATGCAGGAGGGACACTTGTTGGGAGTTTTCAGCTGGTGGCGCTTGGGGATCCCTGCCAGCCACATCATAGGTATGCTGCTACTGGGTGGGCCTGAACCCAAAGTGGGTGGGCCTGGGCCCACCCAAGCCCACCCTTGGCTACGCCATTGTCTACACCACTCAAGTACATAAGTACATAAGTACATAAGTAGTGCCATACTGGGAAAGACCAAAGGTCCATCTAGCCCAGCATCCTGTCACCGACAGTGGCCAATCCAGGTCAAGGGCACCTGGCACGCTCCCCAAACGTAAAAACATTCCAGACAAGTTATACCTAAAAATGCGGAATTTTTCCAAGTCCATTTAATAGCGGTCTATGGACTTGTCCTTTAGGAATCTATCTAACCCCTTTTTAAACTCCGTCAAGCTAACCGCCCGTACCACGTTCTCCGGAAACGAATTCCAGAGTCTAATTACACGTTGGGTGAAGAAAAATTTTCTCCGATTCGTTTTAAATTTACCACACTGTAGCTTCAACTCATGCCCTCTAGTCCTAGTATTTTTGGATAGCGTGAACAGTCGCTTCACATCCACCCGATCCATTCCACTCATTATTTTATACACTTCTATCATATCTCCCCTCAGCCGTCTCTTCTCCAAGCTAAAAAGCCCTAGCCTTCTCAGCCTCTCTTCATAGGAAAGTCGTCCCATCCCCACTATCATTTTCGTCGCCCTTCGCTGTACCTTTTCCAATTCTACTATATCTTTTTTGAGATACGGAGACCAGTACTGAACACAATACTCCAGGTGCAGTCGCACCATGGAGCGATACAACGGCATTATAACATCCGCACACCTGGACTCCATACCCTTCCTAATAACACCCAACATTCTATTCGCTTTCCTAGCCGCAGCAGCACACTGAGCAGAAGGTTTCAGCGTATCATCGACGACGACACCCAGATCCCTTTCTTGATCCGTAACTCCTAACGCGGAACCTTGCAAGACGTAGCTATAATTCGGGTTCCTCTTACCCACATGCATCACTTTGCACTTGTCAACATTGAACTTCATCTGCCACTTGCACGCCCAATCTCCCAGTCTCGCAAGGTCCTCCTGTAATCGTTCACATTCCTCCTGCGACTTGACGACCCTGAATAATTTTGTGTCATCGGCGAATTTAATTACCTCACTAGTTATTCCCATCTCTAGGTCATTTATAAATACATTAAAAAGCAACGGACCCAGCACAGACCCCTGCGGGACCCCACTAACTACCCTCCTCCACTGAGAATACTGGCCAAGCAAACCTACTCTCTGCTTCCTATCTTTCAACCAGTTCTTAATCCATAATAATACCCTACCTCCGATTCCATGACTCTGCAATTTCTTCAGGAGTCTTTCGTGCGGCACTTTGTCAAACGCCTTCTGAAAATCCAGATATACAATATCAACCGGCTCCCCATTGTCCACATGTTTGCTTACCCCCTCAAAAAAATGCATTAGATTGGTGAGGCAAGACTTCCCTTCACTAAATCCGTGCTGACTTTGTCTCATCAGTCCATGTTTTTGTATATGCTCTGCAATTTTATTCTTAATAATAGCCTCCACCATCTTGCCCGGCACCGACGTCAGACTCACCGGTCTATAATTTCCCGGATCTCCTCTGGAACCCTTCTTAAAAATCGGAGTAACATTGGCTACCCTCCAGTCTTCCGGTACTACACTCGATTTTAGGGACAGATTGCATATTTCTAACAGTAGAAATCTGTCATATCTTCCCTCACCATCTCTTTTCCAAGCTGAAGAGCCCCTAACCTCTTTAGCCTTTTCTAGTATGAGAGGAGTTCCATCCCCTTTATTACTTTGGTCACCCTTCTTTGAACCTAAAGTTCCAGAAATCACTAAAAACTAACCTATTCAAAAAGGCACACCCTGCCGATCTCTGCAACACAACAAAACTAAAGTACGTAATGGACATAACTCAACTCTTCCGTTGTACGATTCCCTAGTGTGGCTGTGCCACATGAACTTTATCCTACCACAACATCATTTTGTATTTGTTCTCACCAGAGCCGGCAAACACCTCTCCGGTACTATGCAGGGCCGCCGAGAGGGGGGGACAAAAGTCCCCGGGCCCGGCGCCACCGCAGTTTGGGCCGCCCGCGTCTGTCGCTCCCGGAAGTAACTTGGAACTAACCTTAAACGCCTCCTTTCACCACTTTTGCAGCAAGAAGCAACAGGGCAGGCCACTCCTTCCTTCTGTGTCCCGCCCTCGCCTGATGTAACATCCGCGAGGGCGGGGCATGGAAGGAAGGAGAGGTCTGCCCTGCTGCTCCTTGCTGCGAAGGTGGTGAAAGGAGGCGTTTAAGGTTAGTTCAGGGCCCGGCCCGGTAGTGGGTGGAGGGGGGCCCGGCGACCTCAGGTGGGGGGGGGGCCCAGCGGCGACGACGATGACTTCGGGTGGGGGTGGGCCGGGGGCGGCCTTGTCCCGGGCCCGGATCTGGCTCTCGGCGGCCCTGGTACTATGTAAGCCACATTGAGCCTACAAATATGTGGGAAAATGTGGGATACAAATGTAACAAATAAATAAATAGATAAATGAAATAACTGATTACTGCACTTCAGCAGACAGTCCCCTTAATTACCCTTTGAACAGGGTTACTGCGAATGATATTAGTCTATTATGTATTTCTCCTCGTTTGGCCTGCAGGATCTGTGACGGCATAAGTACATAAGTACATAAGTAGTGCCATACTGGGAAAGACCAAAGGTCCATCTAGCCCAGCATCCTGTCACCGACAGTGGCCAATCCAGGTCAAGGGCACCTGGCACGCTCCCCAAACGTAAAAACATTCCAGACAAGTTATACCTAAAAATGCGGAATTTTTCCAAGTCCATTTAATAGCGGTCTATGGACTTGTCCTTTAGGAATCTATCTAACCCCTTTTTAAACTCCGTCAAGCTAACCGCCCGTACCACGTTCTCCGGCAACGAATTCCAGAGTCTAATTACACGTTGGGTGAAGAAAAATTTTCTCCGATTCGTTTTAAATTTACCACACTGTAGCTTCAACTCATGCCCTCTAGTCCTAGTATTTTTGGATAGCGTGAACAGTCGCTTCACATCCACCCGATCCATTCCACTCATTATTTTATACACTTCTATCATATCTCCCCTCAGCCGTCTCTTCTCCAAGCTGAAAAGCCCTAGCCTTCTCAGCCTCTCTTCATAGGAAAGTCGTCCCATCCCCACTATCATTTTCGTCGCCCTTCGCTGTACCTTTTCCAATTCTACTATATCTTTTTTGAGATACGGAGACCAGTACTGAACACAATACTCCAGGTGCGGTCGCACCATGGAGCGATACAACGGCATTATAACATCCGCACACCTGGACTCCATACCCTTCCTAATAACACGGCAGGAGTGTGTGTTCAGGATTGGAGGCTTTAGGCAGACACAGGAATGACAACCGCATCATTAAGGTTAGAGACACGATCAACACTGCTACGATCTATACTTAAGAGTGTAAAAAAAAAAAACCCAGAAAGCATGCGTTTAAATATACAAGTTAAATGAAGTTCTTCCATTCCTTTTCTAGTCCTAGACAGCTAGACTTTTTTAGAAAATTTTTGGGGCCCTGTTTACTAGTCCACACTAGCATTTATAGTGCACGCTAAAAACGCCAGAGTCACCCATATGTTCCTATGGGTGACTGAGCGTTTAGCACATGCTAATCATTAACGCGTGCTAAAAAAACGCTAACGAGCCCTTGGCGCTGCTGAGTAAACAGGGCCCTTGGTTTGTTAAAAGACTTTTTAAAATATATTATTTTTTGTGTGTGGAAGGTTTGAAGGAAGTTCCTTGACAATTCTTAGATAATTGGTATTGGTTCGCCATAAAATTATGGAAGCAGGAACAGATTGGTGGGTTTGAAGTGTAAATAATAAAACCTCTGCGCTCAGAATGCACAGTGTTTTGGTTTGAATTTCAGCTGCCTTCTGCATTCTGCATAAGGCATTGAAAGTTGTCTTCAAATGCAGCAGGGGTAACATATCCAGAACTTTACAGGCTATCGTGAAGTCCACGCACACCTTGTTCTAATACATGAGAAAGTAATCTAAACCCAGGCCCAGACTGCCGGTTTAGGCCTAAAGGGATTTGATTCAGTGCCAAAACCTTTGGCTTTCAAGGTCATTCTCTGTTCTTGCTTTTCTTATAACAAAAGCAGAAAGAGATCTTACTTTTTTTTTTTTTTTGGTCTTGCGGATTCATCAACTGTTGTTCGTTGAGCACCAGGCCTTTACTGCAGTCTACTGAAACATTTTCATTAGATGGGGGCTTCTGAGGCATTGAAGCAGCTGGTTCCGTGTGAGTAAAATCTTAGGCCTCTCCAGAAGCAGGCTGATTGAAATCAGCACTGTGTCAGGGGCTGTCATATCTCAGAAAAGACATAAAACACGCAGAAACATCAATAAGCAACAAGCCTCTGACAGCTCCGAGACATTCCAGCTGACAAGAAGAGAAAGGGGGTAAGGTTAGGGCTCATGGGGGATATTTAAAATGTCTAACAGCCAGACGAAGTGTTGGCAGGCTTCAGGGAGGCCTAGAAAAGACAAGATAAAGTCTATCAGGTTATCACCTGGTTTGAGATGGATCCCTCCTAGCAAGGCCACCAGGATGAGACAAAAGACACAGGGCCTGTCGGTTTTTATTATTATTTTTTTTTTAATGTATCAAAAAACAGGCTGTATTTACACAGGGGTTACCTAGACAACGTTTATCTTGAAGAAGATTAAAAACAAAAATGTTAAAAGAGAATTCTGGAAGTTGAAGAATTCTGCTTCGAGCAACCATGTACAGAAATCAAAAAGGATTAACACTTTTTTTTTTATTTAATTTCCTGTACACCAGCAGCTTTTGTTAAGAGATCAGAGATATTTCTATTTATTGAATTTTTAATATGATCTTTATTAAAAGGCAGCACGCGTGTTCAATTTTCTTCCTTTTTTGTAACATGCATGGATATAAAACTCAAAGCTAAGGGCTGAGCCCTGCTTGTTTGATTTCTGTTCCTTTATATCATATTTTGAGGTTTCAGATACTTCTTTAAATTAAGAAAAGGAACAAAAAAATACAGATATATAAATGAGTTACTGTTTAACTGTGGCATATTCAGCAGCATAAGAATGAAGAACAGACACATGTGAATATTCTGAAGGTGATCTGAGACTAGATGAAGGCTTCAGATTTTCCCAAGGTTCACTAAGGAAATTCAGTCTGAGTGTAGCTTCACATTCACATCTGCTCCCCACGCTAACTATTCTATTACAAAGAGAGAGAGAGAGAGAAGAAAAACAAATACCACAAAATGTGTAATTCATTGCCAGAGAATGTGATAAATGCAGTTAGATTAACAGGGTTTAAAAAAAGGTATGGCTAATTTCCTAAAAGTCCATAAACCATTATTAAGATGGACCTGGGGAAATCCACTTTTTATTTACAGAATAAGGAACAAAAAAAATGTGTTTTACTATTTTGAGATCTTGCCAGGTACTCGTGACCTGGATTGGCCACTGTTAGAAACAGGATACTGGACTTGATGGACCTTCGGTCTGTCTCTGTAGGACAACGCTTATGTTCTTATATTCTTATGAATTTGATTGGTTTATGGTTGGCAGGGCTTTTTTTGAGGGGTACTTGTGGCTGCTGAGTACCGGCACCTTTTCCATTGCCTGCTAAAATTGACCCATGGTCCCCAAGTTTTAATGAAAGAGCTCAGGCTCTACACACCAATTCTGCCTTGTCAAAATTACTGTGACTGGTTGCAGGGGGCCTGGCTATTATGGGGTAGGTCCCTCAGTGACCACCCTACTCCTGAATAGTTGCCTAGCATTTGAGTACCGTAACCTTTTTTGCTAAAAAAAAACAGTCTGATGGTTGGACTATATGACGTAATATCTAATGATCGGACATATTTTGTCAAGAGTTGCTTTGTTGGGTTGCGTTTTATAGGTGGACAATCAAGTATTTTGAAACAGTGAATTTCGTATAAATCCTACCTTTTGCAGAAAATGTCGACCATGTTGGGGCTTGAAGATGAGGCAGATCTTCCTGTGCATCGCTATCGTGAGCATTGCTATTGGTGTTGGACCATTTTGGAATGAACATTGATGTCTCTTCACAAGCAGAAGGAAGTTTAAGATAAGTTGTTTTTTTTTTTCTTTTCACTAAAGAAACATAGAAACATGATGGCAGATAAAGGCCAAATGGCCTATCCAGTCTGCCCACCCTCTATAATCCCTAATTCTTCATTTTCCTAAATGATCCCACGCTTATCCCATGCCTTTTTAAATTCTGTCACCGTCCTTGACTCCACAACCTATTTATTACACAGCCTACAGGAAGAGTGTGTTGGTTTATTACATGACAATAAGAGGTTTGAAATTTGAAGAACAAAAATATTTTTTTTAATTTTAGTTTTTTGGTAGAAACAAAATTTGACTGTGGACGCTTAAGAACTGAAGATTTCAGATTATGGAATAACAACTTTTGGTGGTTAAATGGAAATCTCTTAAAAACTGATGGTCCTTTACATCAGTGTTTCTCAACCCTGTCTTCAGGGCATATCCAGCCAATATGAATATGTATAATATAAATCTGTATGCACTGCCTCCTTGGCATGCAAATCTATCTCCCACTCAAAGAACGCATCACGTTCAAACTCTGTACCTTGGTCCATAAAATCATCTATGGTGACGCCCCAGCCTACATGTCGGACCTAATAGAACTACCACCCAGAAATGCAAAAAAATCCTCCCGCACATTCCTCAATCTTCATCCTCCCAAATGTAAAGGCTTGAAATACAAATCAGTGCATTCATCAACCTTTTCCTATACAAGCACACAGCTCTGGAACTCACTGCCACGTAACCTGAAATCGGTCTACGAAATGACCAATTTCTGCAAACTCCTGAAAACTTATCTCTTCGACAAAATATATCATAAAGAACAACATGCGTAACTCTAATTTCTTTAAGAGACCCAGGAATGTTCTTTAATGTCTTCTGCTTTCACACTATCATGCACCTAATGTCTATGGATTTAACACTATCATGTATTTTACCATCATGTACCCAAAACTTCTGCAAAACCAAATGTACACTCTTTTCTATTTCCAATATTATGTATTTCACCATCATGTACCCAAAACTTGCTGTAAAACGAAATGTACATTCTTTTCTATTTCCAGTATCCACGATGAATTGTAAGCCACATTGAGCCTGCAAAAAGGTGGGATAATGTGGGATACAAATGTAATAATAATAATAATAATGTATATTCACTGTGGCTATCCTGAAAACTCGACTGGCTGGGTGAACCCTGAGGAGCAATCTGAGAAGCAGTGCTCTAGATTATTTGATCGCAATCCCTATTTAGAAATAAATAATTTTTTTAAAAGCAATTACATTTGATAGTCATTCTTTTTTTTTTTCTTTTCTTTTCTTTTTTGAGACTTCATTCATGGACTTTGAGTTTTGGAACATTTTTTTGGCTTTGCTTCTCGTAAATCACTCAGTCATTCAGTTTAGCGGTATATCAAATATAATTAAAACTCAAAACTTGACTAATATGATAAGGAGCCCCATAGCACACATCTAATTGATTGTGGCCATTCTCTAATCCATGTAAGAAAGAGGAAAGAGAAGGAACAAGAGTCAGAAGGTGGAACTGACAAGAATGGCATAGAATGGAAGGTCAATGCCCTGGCTACAATACTCCACACAAGACCAACTGACAAAGATGGTGGTCAAATGGTACACTCAGCCTATACGGTGGCCTGTTCTATCACATAAGACCCACCAATGAGCTTCATATTTATTTATTTGTTACATTTGTATCCCACATTTTCCCACCTATTTGCAGGCTCAATGTGGCTTACATAGCGCCGAAGATGCGATTGCAGACTCCGATGTAGACAAATACAGAGTAATGTAGAGATAAGATAAAGTTCATGTGGTATTGCCACGTGAGATAAGGTAAAGTTCGTGTGGGATATTTATTTATTTATTATATTTGTATCCCGCACTTTCCCACTAAAAGCAGGCTCAATGCAGCTTACATAGTAATAGGTAACACAAAATTTTGTTATGTAAAGTAGGAAATTAAGTATAACATAATAGAAGGATGGATGGGTAGTAAATGGATGGGTAGGTAGGTAGAGACAGGTGATAGAGAGAGGAGGGTAAGGTGGGAGATAGATTCTGGGTCAATGTCGTTTTCTCATCAGTTTATGTAAGGTAGATGGGTTCATGAGATTAATCTGGGTCTTTTGGGTAGGCTTGTTTGAATAGATGGGTTTTTAGTGCTTTTCTGAATGGTAGGTGGTCATGGATTGGTTGGATAGGTCTAGGGAGATCGTTCCATAGACGGCTGCCCAGGAAGGAGAAATTGGATCCATAATAAGTTTTGTACTTGAGACCTTTACAGCTGGGGTAGTGCAGGTTGAGGTACTTTCGTGAGGATACAGCCATGTTTCTTGCTGGAAGGTCGACCAGATTTATCATATAGTTCAGAGATTCTCCGTATATTATCTTGTGGATTAAAGTCTGGGCTTTGAAATTCATATGTTCTTTGATTGGGAGCCAGTGCAGTCTTGCACGGAGAGGAGTGGGCGTCAAGAGTTGTGTTGTGTCCATACCATATTTTGGTTTTGTTATAGCGGTCAGGCATTTATGTTGGGTTGGTAGGGTATGCCTTTTTGAACAAATAAGTTTTTAGTGTTCTCCGGAAGTGTATTTGGTCGTACGTGGTTTTCACGGCTTTTGGGAGTGCGTTCCACAGTTGTTGTTCTTATGTAGGAAAAACTGGATGAGTAAGTTGATTTGTATTTGAGTCCTTTGCAGTTTGGGTAGTGCAGGTTTAGGTACGTTAGTAATGATTTTGAAGTATTTCTAGTTGGTAGGTCAATCAGGTCTGTCATGTATCCCGGGGCTTCACCGTAGATGCTTTTGTGAACCATTGTGCAGATTTTGAAAGTAATACGTTCTTTGATTGGGAGCCAATGTAGTTTTTCGTGCAGCGGTTTTACGCTATCAAATAGGGTTTTCCAAAGATGAGTCTGGCTGCCATGTCCTGAGCGGTCTGAAGTTTCTTTAATGTTTCTTTAATTTTGAATTGTGAGACTATTATCCCTCTTCACAGAGCACAAGGCCTTAATGACACTTGCTACTTTTTTTTTTTGTTACATTTGTACCCCGCACTTTCCCACTCATGGCAGGCTCAATGCGGCTTACATGGGGCAATGGAGGGTTAAGTGACTTGCCCAGAGTCACAAGGAGCTGCCTGTGCCTGAATCAAACTCACTTCCTCAATTCCCCAGGACCAAAGTCCACCACCCTAATCACTAGGCCACTCCTCCTCCACTGTTGCTACTATTTGAGAAGTTGGCCCTTGCAAATCACCAATCTGGTCGCGCAGGCTTCTGCTTCTGTGAGTCTGACGTCCTGCACGTACGTGCAGGACGTCAGACTCACAGAAACAGAAGCCTGCGCAGCATTCTACATGGAATGTTGCTAGTGGAATAGCAACATTCCATGTAGAAGTCGGCCCTTGCAGATCACCAATGTGGCCTCGCAGGCTTCTGCTTCCATGTAGAATCTCCAATAGCAGCTACATTCCATGTAGAATCTCCAATAGTATCTATTTTATTTTTGTTACATTTGTACACTGTGCTTTCCCACTCATGGCAGGCTCAATGCGGCTTACATGGGGCAATGGAGGGTTAAGTGACTTGCCCAGAGTCACAAGGAGCTGCCTGTGCTGGGAATCGAACTCAGTTCCTCAGTTCCCCAGGACCAAAGTCCACCACCCTAACCACTAGGCCACTCCTCCACTCCACTTTCAGGGGTCCTTTTACAAAGCCACACTAAAACGTGGCCTGTAGTAGTGTGGGTTTGTCTTTTAGACGCATACTGGGCCATTTTTTACCGCAGCTGGGAAAAAGGCTATTTTTTAATAGGCCGGGAAATGGGCTCGTGTTAATATTAAAACTAGTGCGTACCTATTTACTGTATGAGCCCTTACCACCACTCATTGACCTAGCAGTAAAGGCTCATGCCTTACCCATGCGGTAACTATGCAGCGCGCGCCAATGTGGGTGGGAACGCCCCCGCACTAGAAGATGGAAAATTATTTTCTACCGCGGGATTCATCGTAGGCCAAAATTGAAATTACCACTGGGCGCATGAGCTACCCCAGCGGTAGTGCCGATAAGGTGCACGCTACCCACACGTTCCCCCTTCCTCGCCTTTGTAAAAGGGCCCCTCGGTTCGTAACCCAATACCGCTGACGATTCTCGCCTCTTCAGGCAAAAAAGACGGTTTCTAGTTTCACCAGTGCAGAAAGTCTCTGATTGATTCTCATTTACATGCCCCCACCAATTCTAGCACTAACTTTTCACGACAGGAGTGACCCATCGAAAATAATAGAAGAAACCTTTGCAGTGCCGTGGGTGTTAGGGAGGATTGTGTGGTTGTCAGAGGCAAGGGCTCTCTTCAAGTCAAAATTGGTGTATCACAATTTAACTAGAATAAATAGTCCTCGGGTGCAGATAGGCTAGAATCGCTACTAAACTTGCAAGAAAAATCCGCTGCCTCAAAATGACCATCAACCTGCATCTAGCTCAGTCTAATGACAGCAGGAAAAAGGCCTCAAAGAGCTTACAGATTTTGAATATGTCTGTTAAAGCTGGAACGGATCAAAAGATCCTGCCTTCATCATCGGCCAAAAAACCTTATGATATACTATATTTCCTGCTGATGTAGCCAGTCTCAAATCATTATAAATAATTCTTTCAATATACAGATAAATAAATAAGTACCACCACCACTTATCTTTCAAGTTGGTGCTTCTGGACCGCGTTGCCTTCGTGCTGTATTCCACTCTCCTCTATTCATGTGCCGAGCTGACGATGGCCAGCGTTTCGCAAGGCAGCTTCAGGGTCTCGGTATCACATGCACTCAGTCTGCAGCCCCTCATGACCTCTCTACCCTCATTTCCCCTTACGTTCCCGCCCATAACCTCCGCTCACAGGACAAATCCCTCCTCTCAGTACCACCGCCAACTCCAGGCTCCGCTCATTCTGCCTCGTCTCACCCTATGCTTGGAATAAACTTCCTGAGCCCTTACGCCAAGCCCCCTCCCTACCCATCTTCAAATCCTTGCTCAAAGCCCATCTCTTCAATGTTGCTTTCGGCACCTAACCTTTATACCTTTCAGGAAATCTAGACTGCCCCTATTTGACTGACTGTACATTTGTCCTTTAGAATGTAAGCTCCTTTGAGCAGGGACTGTCCTTCTATGTTAAATTGTACAGCGCTGCGTAACCCTAGTAGCGCTTTAGAAATGTCAAGTAGTAGTAGTAGTATGGGAGACAAACCAGCATGGCTTCTCAACGCTCTTCCTGGCTACATCAGCAGGAAATATAGTACATCGTAAGGTATCATAATTTAATACATGATTTACTAAACGGCATTAAGCCTTTAGTAAACCCAACTTTAATAGCAGGTTTCCCAGTGACTGATAACGCATGTCCGTTACCTGTGGGGTTAATGAATTTATGTTCGTGTTCCCCCAGTAATAGCAGATGGAAGCCCAACAAAATGTCTTTACTATTCCAAATTGAATGAAATTCAACAGTCTATCATTTACGAGGGGGAAAAAAACACTTTAGATGCTCAGCCATAAAAAAACAGGTAAGCTGAACATACAGTTACAGTTAGTTCATTTATAGCTCACCGTTTCCCATTAATATATTTCACAATGGATTATAATAAGGGGTCCTTCTACTAAGCCGCAGTAAAAAGTGGCCTGTGGTAGTGTAGGCATGGGTTATGAGTGCGCGCAGAATTATTTTTCAGCGCACCCGTAAAAAAGGCCTCTTTTTTCCTCGAAAATAGACGTGCGACATTTTAGGTCTCAGACCTTACCGCCAGCCATAGACCTAGCCTTAAAGAATTTGTGCGGTAATGACCTACGTGCGTCAGATGCCACTTGGCGCGCATCCGCTACGCACACCAGAAAATTTAAAAAAATTCAGACGCGCATAGCGGACAGGTGCCAAAAATTAAATTACCGCAAGAGCCACGCGGTAGTCGGGCGGTAAGTCCATTTTGGTGCGCGTTGGGTGCGCATAGACACTTACGTGGCTTAGTAAAAGGGACCCTAATCTTCTAGCGCACAGTAGTCTAGGAAATTACGTAGTAATAATACAAAGAATACTTTAACCTTAAAAACAATATAACATAGTAATAATAACAAGGAAAACCAAAAGTCAACAATGGATCAGATTATTTCTTTGTCACAAAGGGGTCCTTTTTCTAAGGTGCATAGGCGCCTATGCGTGTCCAATGCACGTCAATTTGGAACTACCGCCAGGCTACCTCATGCCCTGGGCGGTATTTCCATTTTCTATGCTCCTCCGATACGCACGGCAGAAAATATTTTTTATTTTCTGCCGTGTGGCAGTAACCGGGCAATAAGCGGCAGTGTACACGCGCTGATGATTACCATCTGGTTAACGCGTGAGACCGTACCGCTAAATCAATGGATGGCGGTAAGGCCTTAGGCCCAAAATGGATGCACGCCAATTTTTATTTCTTCACCCAACGCATAATTAAACTCTGGAATTTGTTGCCGGAGAAAGTGGTGAAGGCGGTTAGCTTAGAAGAGTTTAAAAAGGGGTTAGACGGTTTCCTAAAGGACAAGTCCATAAACCGCTACTAAATGGACTTGGGAAAAATCCACAATTCCAGGAATAACTTGTATAGAATGTTTGTACGTTTGGGAAGCTCGCCAGGTGCCCTTGGCCTGGATTGGCCGCTGTCGTGGACAGGATGCTGGGCTCGATGGACCCTTGGTCTTTTCCCAGTGTGGCATTACTTATGTACTTATTTTGCCACACGTCCATTTTGGGCCCCCCCCCCCCAAAGGACTTTTTTTTTGCAGGCACGGTGAAAAATGGACCTGTGCGCATCCAATACATGCGCCTACAACAGCGCAGGCCATTTTTCGGTGCACCTTAGTAAAAGAACCCTGTAGATATGAAACAATAACGTCTTCAGACCTTTCTTAAAGATGATGTAGTCAGTAATATTTCTAAGATTGACTGGTAGAAATTTCCAAACTTTTGTGGCTTGAAAAGCAAGCAAACAATTTAAAAGCTTCTTTGAGGTGATACCTTTGGGACTTGGAAGATTAAATAAAGACAAATTCTAAAAATGATATTGATGGTTCGTTAAGGTATAACATGCAAGATTAATCATATATAGTGGAACTTGTCCAAATGTGATTTTTCAAAACAAACAGCCCAACTTAAAAAAATATCCTCGCATCAACAGGTAACCAGTGAACATCTGAAGTCTTTTCCTTCGTCTCGTAAGTTATAGATGGTTGAATTTCATTAAGTTCAATTTGGAATAGTGAAGGTATTTTGTTGGGCTTACACCTGCTACTGTGGTTGACACATATTTTGTAAGGGGTCCTTTTAATAAGCTGCAGTAAAAAGTGGCCTGCGGTAGTGTAGGCATGTGTATTGGGCGTGTGCCGGGTCAGTTTTTACCGTATCTACAAAAAATGTGTGGTTTTTTTTAATGGGACAGGAAAAGGGCCTGAGGTAAAAATGAAACCAGTGCAGGCCCAAAACCAGCATGAGCCCTTAATGCCACCCGTTGATCTAGCGGTAAAGGCTCACACGCTACACACGCGGTGACTGGTTGGCGCGTGCCAAGTGCCGATTACCGCCGGAACTGGCTCGTGCAGGAGGAAATAAACATTTCACCCAGGCCTTATGAGTGTACACCAAATCTCGAATTACCACCAGGGGCAGGGCCGCCGAGAGGGCGGGGGGCAGGGGGGACAAAATTCCCTGGGCCTCCGGGAGGGGCCCGGCGCCTCTTCCGCAGTCCGGCCCGCCCGCCCTCCGTCGCTCCCTGGCATTGAATTTAAGCGCCTCACCTTCGAAAGCGCAGCAAGCAGCGGCAGACCACTCCTTCCGTCAGTGTCCCGCCCTTGCCTGACGTAACTTCCGCGAGGGCGGGACACAGAAGGAAGGCGTGGTCTGCCGCTGCTTGCTGCGCTTTCGAAGGTGAGGCAGAGGGCCCGGGGGTGGAGAGAGGGCCCGGTGGCAGGTGTAGGAGGGGCCCAGCGACCTCGGGTGGGGGGCTTCAGGGGCGTCCTTGTCCCGGGCCTGGCCCAGTCTCTCGGCGGCCCTGCCAGGGGGGTGCGCTGGCCTGGTATTAATCTCAGTTTGGCACACATTGCACGCGCGTAGAGCCTACTGCGGCTTATTAAAAGGGCCCCAAAGTTTTTGTTTATTTAAATTGTTAAGAGTCGGGAGCCTATTCACAATACCACATCATAATTTGAGTAAACACAGATCCAGTGAGTGCTCTGAACTCCATGCCACCAAGATAAATTGAAAGGCCTGGTCATCCCAATGTTCCCCCTACGCTTTGGATCACCAAGAAAAGCCCTCAAGACTTAGGGGCCCTTTCACTAAGCTGCAGTAAGCACTAACGTGTGCTTACCGGAGGTTAGAAATCACTACTGCGGGATGCTATTTTTTTACCATTTAGGATCTGTTTGGGGGCGGAGAGTAGGCTTGCCCTGTGCTAATCAGTAAGCGCAGATATATTACCATGTGCTAATCGATTAGCATATGATAAGCACGGGAGCCCTTACCACCTGGAAAATAGGTGTCGGTAAGGGCTTTGGCAGTAACGACCACACGCTAATTGAGAAATTAGCGCATGGCCATCAACTGAGGCGATAGAAAATGCGGCTGTTTTACAACAGCGCTAAAAGTGGCAAGTAAATAATATTTATTTGTTTGTTTGCTACATTTTTATCCCACATTTTCCCACCTATTTGCAGGCTCAATGTGGCTTACGTAGTACCAGAGAGGCGTTTGCAGATGCCTCTTGGCCGGTTAACGGGCACTGAGAGGGCTCTGAGGTAATATTCACCATCACTTACCCAGATAAGGTTGCCAGATGGGAAAAAAATTTCCAGCCCAAGCCAGGCCCAAAAGGAGCCCACAAGTAGTCTAAGCTCCCCAATGGGTTATCTGAGGAGCGGGTTATCTGTGTTTGGTTTCTTTTCCAGGGCTCCAGCTCATGGCCACATGAGTGTGAGGAAAGTAGCCCATAAACCCGTGACCCACAACAGGTAAAAATGTCCCGCGAATGCATTAAAAAACCCAACCAATTGGGCAGGAAAAGCACAGGGTTGGCAACCTTACCAGATAGCTAATAACTCCCCCCCCCCCCCCCCCCTTTAATAGCTAAACTAACACGGGTTAATGTGTGGGCAGTCCAAAGCCAGAGTTGGGGTGGACTCAGCACTTAACTGGATACATTTATTGTTTAATTTATTTATTTATTAGGATTTATTTACCGCCTTTTTTGAAGGAATTCACTCAAGGCGGTGTACGGTAAGAACAGATCAAACATGAGCAATAGGCAATTACAGCAGTAAAATAATTCAAATAACAATTCAAAGTATGGCATAGTACACTACTTACAATGTCAACACAATACGTAATAGAACGTTTTAATTGATAGTGAAGGGTAAAGCAAAGATGGAACATATAGATGGGTAAGAAAGTAGGAAGAGTTAGAAAGTAAGGTGACTGATTTAAAGAAAGTTGCACGTGAGGTCAGAGAGATGCTTAAATATTGTCTAAGCTAGGGTAGGAGTGGATAAATGCTGATATTCTGCCCTTTTCCAGTTAAGGGGCCCTTGAACTGGAGTTTAGCGCATGCCAACGGACATTAGCATGTACTAAGTGCCACATGGCCTATGGGTATAAAATAGCTTGTGCAGCATTTATTAGCACACACTAAGCTTTAGTAAAAGGGCCCCTAAATTAAGTGGCTAAATAGGACCCCATAGACAGTGGTCCTACTCTTGGCCTGTTTAACTCAACAGGTTAAAGGTTGACTATCAACACTTACCTTGTTTAAGGGGAAAGGGATGGGACTTGATATACTGCCTTTCTGTGGTTACGATCAAAGCGATTTACATATTATAAACAGGTACTTATTTTTGTACCTGAGGTAATGGAGGGCTAAAGGGCCCATTTTACCAAGCTGTAGCAAAAGGGGGTCGGCACTGGCGTCAGCGCATGTTTTACATGTGCGCCGAGGCCCCCTTTTACCGCAGCTGGTAAAAGAGAAGTCTTGCTTTCCTACAGGCAGTGCTCATGCGGCAAGTAAAGCACTTGCTCACGGCCATTTCTGAGGGAAGCCTTTACCGCCACCCATTGAGGTGGCGGTAACGGCTCCCACGTTAACCCGGTGGTAACCGGGCAGTGCACGGCACTGCCGATTACTGCTGGGTACACTCTGGTGCTACAAAAATAAATACATTTTTGTAGTGCCGGAAATGACAGCGCTCTAGGGGGTGGAAAGTACCCGTGGACTGCAGCGGTAGCCCGGCTGTACTTCCTGTATAGCGAGCAATAAGCCCTCGTTGGGCTTACTGACGCTTAGTAAAAGGAGCCCTAAGTGACTTGCCCAGAGTCACAAGGAGCTGCAATGGGAAATGAACTCAGTTCCCCAGGATCACAGTCCGCTGCACTAACCACTAGGCTACTCCTCCATTAGCAACATTCCATGTCGAAGCCTGTCCTTGCAGATCAGCAGTGCGGCCGCGCAGGCTTCTGTTTCTGTGAGTCCGACATATGTGCAGGACGTCAGACTCACAGAAACAGAAGCCTGCGCGGCCGCGTTGCTTATCTGCAAGGGCAGGCTTCTACATGGAATGTTGCTAGTGGAATAGCAACATTCCATGTACAATCTCAAATAGTAGCAACAGAATCTCCAATAGTAGCAACATTCCATGTAGAATCTCAAATAGGAGCAACATTCCAGAATCTTGTTAATGGGACTTGATATACCACCTTTCTGAGGTTTTTGCAACTACATTCAAAGCGGTTTACATATATTCAGGTACTTATTTTGTACCAGGGGCAATGGAGGGTTGAGTGACTTGCCCAGAGTCACAAGAAGCTGCAGTGGGAATTGAACCCAGTTCACCAGGATCAAAGCCTTAGCCTGCTGCCCTTGGCAATAGGCTACCCCGCCACTCTCAATAAAAATAGCCATCTGTACATACCCCAATATTTAATTCTAGTACCCATATATGGCCCTACATTGCACATCATGGCATAATTTTGGCAGCAGTGTTCAGCATTAAAAAAAAAACAAAAAAACACTGACCCCCCCCCCCCCCCAGCAAAAATATTACCCCCTAAATATTCAACAGATTTCCTTTTTTTTTTTTTTAATAGAACATTTTCTGTAACTGTTGTTGATTTAATTTCTCTTTCTCCATCTTGACCACTCATGATGGAAAAAATGGGTAGGTTCTGTCATCAAAAGTAGGAGCAACCGGTCACGTTTCATACTCGGACTGAATGCTTCTTTAAAAACGTCTGACAATGACAGAGCTGTTATTAACCCAGCACTCACTGCAAAAAAAAAAAAAAACAAAGTACAAAACTCGATCAATTGTTTGACCACTTGTTTTGTTCTTTTTTTGAGAATGAATCCTGCTATGTGTGAGTAAGTTACTGTTCTACAGAAGTAAACATACCGTTTCCATCTTCGACTCTTGGACTATAAATCATTTGTTGTTAGGCATCTTTTAGCACAGGTAAATACAGAGGCTATGTGTTGAAAACCACAAATTTTGTTCTCAAAGCTATGTATTTGAAACTTGAAAGTTCACTAACGGGGGCAGCTGTCAGTTCACAGCACACATGTCCCCTCTCTTTCCACAGACTGCAGAACTGAAGAGATCTTAATGCTTTGCACTTGCGGGATTGTTTTGAAGAGCAGTAGAGTAGGCTTTCAAGTAAATGATTGGTAACCCATTCTTTCGACAATGATTCAGAGACTGCCAAGGTAAATAAAGTATCATTGATTGTTTATCTATCTTATCTGTCAAGCTTCTGCATACCTTTTTCTAGTTATCTGTTGATTCCTGGAAGACTCTTGCTTTTGATCTGGATTCATAGGGGCCCTTTTACAAAGCGCCGGTAAGCCCAACGCAGGCTTACCGCTCGCTAATTCAGAACTACCACCAGCCCACTGCGGTCGCCGGCAGTAGGTTCTGCCTTGAGCACGAGTTATTTCCGGCATGCCAGAATTTTGTTTTAAATAGCGCAGCGCTAATCCAGTGGTAATCGGGCATCGCTGGGTAACCGCGGGAGCCCTTAATGCCACCTCAATGGGTAGTGGTAAGTGCTCCCCACCACATGGCCAAGCGGTAAGAGTTATCTTACTGCATGGCCATTTTTTTTAGGGACTTTTTACCCACTAAGGTAAAAAGGGCCCTGGTATGCAGGAAAAACAGACCCTGCTGCTATCACTGAGCTCTTTTCCCCACAGCTTAGTAAAAGGATCCCATAGAGTACCAGGTCTTGATTTGCATATAAGTTAGACAAGCTGTAACTTAGGGTCTCATATTATAAGGTGGTCTCATCCTTCACTAAAAACAAAAACTTAACCACTTTACCTCTATTCAGGAAATCTTGACTGCTCCAACTTGACATTTCGTCCTTTAGATTGTAAGCTCCTTCGAGCAGGGACTGTCCTTCTTTGTTAAACTGTACAGCGCTGCGTAACCCTTGTAGAAATGTTAAGTAGTAGTAGCAGTAATAAAGAAAATTACAATATAAGATATCTATTGTTTCTATTATTATCAACTATATATATGCAGTGCAATCCACTTAAGTGCAAGGGTCTAGGACCAAAGAAATGCATGCAGTTAACCAGAGCGTGCACTTAACCGTTGCGACCCAAAGAAGCTTGACATCTGATAAACATATGTACAGTACTGTTTATTATTATACATACAGTATACAGTCTCAGTTAACTGACATTAGGCTTACTAGAAATTATCAGTTATAGTCCTCTGTACAATCTTGGGTCTGTGAGTTTCATAGACTACGTCTGCCAGACGGTAAAAACTGTCATAGCACTGATGTCCAGTGGCCTCCAGATAGGCCTGCAAGGTGTTGAGACTCTCCAGCGCTCTTGCAAAAGTGACAGGAGAAGGTTGTTGAATTTCGTAAGCATGTGCCTCGCAGAAGTATTTAGTGGTAAAATACTACTACTACTTATCATTTCTATAGCGCTACTAGACGTACACAGCGCTGTACACTTGAACATGAAGAGACAGTCCCTGTTCCACAGAGCTTACAATCTAATTAGGACAGACAAACAAGACAAATAAGAGATAAGGACAAAGAGTAACCAGATTCCGGAATCCCAAAGAGTAGAAACATTCTGTGCAGAATCCCAAAGAGTAGCAAGATTCCGGAATCCCAAAGACTACTACTACTACTACTTAGCATTTCTATAGCACTACTAGACATATGCAGCGCTGTACACTTGAACATGAAGAGACAGTCCCTGCTCGACAGAGCTTACAATCTAATTAGGACAGACAAACAGGACAAACAAGAGAAAATAACCTGCAAAAGTAGCCCACGTTGATAACTTCCCCTTAGACAGGGAGATAGTGTGGGATATCACACATTTTTCTTAATATTAGTGTCTTCCATTCATTGGTAATTAATTCAGTTGTTTCCCAGTTATTCAAATGAAGGAAGAGGGAAAATCAGTGCAGGGGCCATGCTAAGAAGTAAGCATTCAGATGCAATATGGTCTCTACTATTGTTTTTTTAGTAAGAACTAACAAAGCACAACAAAAGAACACCAGACAAAAAAAGTACAATGGTCCTTCAAGACAGGGTGTCACAATCTGTCACACTGGTCAGGAAAAGTGAGCCCTTGGGCCACTACTGATAACAGGCAGCAGCAGGAGAACCACCCAAACAGGCAGCAAGGCGGACCCCAGACAGACGGGCATGGGCCGGACTGGAGCAGCTGGACTGGAACAGAACCAATAAGCAGTAAGCAGGAGAATAGTCCACGAATCAAGCAGAGTCTTACTGGCAGGCAGCAAAGCAGAAGGGAAACCAGGAACCAAACAGAGTCTATAGGCTGGCGGCAATCAGTAGTAAACCAGGAATCAAGCAGGGACTTGGGCAGGCAGCAAACAGTAAAATAAACCAGGAAACAAGCAGAGTCTTGGGTAGGCAGCAAACAGTAGAATAAACCAGGAAACAAGCAGGGTCTTGGACAGGCAGCAAACAGTAGAATAAACCAGGAAACAAGCAGGGTCTAGCTGAAACTGAAAGTAGCAAGGTTAGCACTGCAACAAACTCTCACAGATGAAAACTCTTCTGAGGACCTCTCTTGCAAAGGCAAACTAGAAAGTTTCCATGTGGTTAATAAAGGCAAAATACCAGGGAGGTCACCAGGTAAGGGTGCTGCTTAATTCCAAAAACCCCAAGACAGTCTGGAAGGCTGGAAGATCCAGACCGGACCGGAATGATGTCTGAAACATGGGAAACAGAGAGCAGACAGTCCATCGGAGCCACCAGGTCTGACCACCAGGTGGCAAAATGAATGAGAGCATGAAACATGGGCACAATCGTGACACAGGGGTATCAACTCAAAAGTTTATTGCTAACACCCTACATGGTCCATGTTTCGGTCAAGCTGCCTGCATCAGGGGGTCTTGCTAATGTGAACAAGTTCAATTATAGCAACCCTCCAAAGGGGAGAGAAAACATCAAAAAAAAAAAAAAAAAAGCATGAAGTAGAGAATGATACGGAGACGGCGACCCGCGGTAACCGCGGGGATGGGGATGGTGACAGAGCCCACAGGGATGGGGACAGATCCCACAAGGATGGGACGGGGGTGGGGACAGAGCCTGTGGGGACAGGGACAAACTTTATCTACATCAAGCTCTTCTGAGCAGGGACCGTCCTTATTCGTTAATTTGGACAGCGCTGCGTAACCCTAGTAGCGCTCTAGAAATGTTAGTAGTGTTTTCTACTTTGAAGCCTGTTAATGAACTGGACTGTTATTTATGTTTGAGTGATGCAGATGACAACATTTTGATTTTTTGGAAAAACAAACAAATGTACTGGCCACAACTAGCAAAATTTGCATGGGGGATGCTGTACATTCCTGCCACCAGCATATCTTCTAATGCAGGAAGGACCGTGGAAGACAGGACAGCTAGATTGAATCCTGAGATTGTTGATGACCTCCTTCAAGGGCGTAGCCAGATAACAGATTTTTGGTGGGCCTAGGGAAGAAGTGGGTGGGCACCAATTGTTCTTCCCCCCCCCCCCCCCCCAAACCACCACCCAAAAAATATCTCAGCTGGTGGGAAAACACTTCTTTCCACCTTGGCAATCTGCAACAGGCATGCGCTGAAAACTGAACATACGCAGGTGCCGGTATCGTGGAGAGTAGCGTTTTCGTTACCATCTGGAGGAAGTCTTCAGCTGGCCGAACTTGGGATCCCACAGCTACCACTAAACGTGTGCTACTGTTGGGTGGGCCTGAGCCCTAAGTGGGTGGGCCCCGGTCCACCCAGGCCCACCTGTGGCTATGCCACTGCTTCCTATTCATCCACAGATTAAAAAATCATAACAGTGCTTCATAGGGCATATTTCTTCCCCGCTGGGCATACAGAATGGGTTGTATTTTGTACCCCTGGACATTTTAACAGGGTGGATTAGGATTCCTTGGGGTAGTAGAACTCAGCTATTGTTGAGGTTGGAAGAGTAGAGGGTGGTGGTGATGGGGGGGGTGGTTATTATAGTTGTTCATTGTTATTATTGTTTTCTATTTGTGATTTGTGACATATTGTTCGTTTTTATACTTTAATAAAAAAGTTTAAATATAAAATCATAAGCGTTTGAGGCTTCTGCAGATGAGGGCAGAACCCAAAGGGATGGGGCGGAGACCGGGACAGAACCTGCGGGGGCGCGGACAGAGACAGGGCCCACAAGGACAGGATGGGACGGAGACGGAACCCACAGGGGCGGGACGGAAAAAGAACCCTCAGGGACAGGGTGGGGATGCAGACAGAATCTTCGGGGACGGGGTGGGGATGGGGACAAACTTTGCCCCCGTGTCATTGTCTAGCTTGAATGTGCCAAATAGACAAAACTCTCCTTTGAAGGTTTGCTGTAATTGAACTTGTTCACATTAGCAAGACCCTGGCGCAGGTGGCTTGGCCGAAACACGGACCTCGTTGGGTCTTAGCAATAAACTTTGAAGTTGACACCCCTGCCTTGAAGGGTCTTTGTATTTGTAGAAAGAGCATGGTAATTAAAACTTGATGCTTCCGACTGATGTAGTCTGAGCCACATGCTTTATATTCAATGTTCTTCTGTCTCTCTTGTGCTCCATTGCTCAGAACTTCCACAGTAAGCCAACAGATCAGAAACTATACTGCCATAACAGCGCAGAAAACTAGCTTGCCAATGCTCAAAGGAAATGGTATGCAAAGCATATGTGTGCTTGGTTCATGTGAAAGCAAGGAGGGGGAATGTGCTTGGTGCATGCGCAAAAGAGTTTCACAGTAAGCCCAGCTCCATATGCCAGGCAGGGCCGCCGAGAGACTGGGCCGGGCCCGGGGCAAGGCCGCCCCCGGGGCCCCTCCCCGCCGCCCCCCACCTGAGGTCGTCATCGTCACCGCCCCCCTCCACCGCCAGGCCGGGCCCCCCTGAATTCAAATCATAGCGTCTCACCTCGACCTCGCTCCATGTGAAAGAAGCGCAGCAGCGGTAGTCTGCAGATCGCCTCCCTTCGGGCCTTCCCTCCCTATGTCCCGCCCTCGCGCAAGTTACATCAAACGAGGGCGGGACACAGGGAGGGAAGGCCCAAAGGGAGGCGACCTGCAGACTGCCGCTGCTTCGCTTCTTTCACACGGAACGAGGTCGAGGTAAGGCGCTATGATTTGAATTCAGGGGGGCCAGGCCCAGTGGTGGACAGAGAGGGGCGGGTGGAGGGGACTGCGGTACCGGGCCCCCCTTGGAGGTCCGGGCCCGGGGAATTTTGTCCCCCCCCTGCCCCTCCCCTCTCCGCGGCCCTGGTGCCAGGCAAATCCGAACATGAAGTACACATTGGCATTTGATTTCTGCCATTTGATATCTTTCAATATAAACTTTTCATTTTTTTTTTTTACTTGGAAAGTTTATATTTAATCACAGGAAACAAGCGCCAATCTGTGCTTTCACTTTCAGGTTTGCTCGGACTCGCGTTCATTTGTTTCTCACTACTGGTGCTTAGATGCTTGCAGGGGCTTCCTTCCGTTTCGAAAGACAGATTTTAAAGACAGAATCATGAGAAATCCTCTCTTCAAACACCCTAATGCCTGCTCTGAGCTGGCGTTAGGTTTTCAGCAGTAAGGGCGGCTTTGTTTTGTGCGCTGTTCTCTGAGCATTGGGAGAGAATAGGAAATGATCATTAACATCCATTTGACTACATTAGCATGCTATGGGCTCCTTTTACTAAGTGGCGGTAAGCCCAACGCTGGCTTACAGCTCGATATTTAGGAAGTACATAAGTAATGCCATACTGGGAAAAGATCAAAGGCCTATTAAGCCCAGCATCCTGTCCCTGACAGTGGCCAATCCAGGTCAAGAGCACCTGGCAAGCTACCCAAACGTACAAACATTCTATACATGTTATTTCCGAAATTGTAGATTTTTCCCAAGTCCATTTAGTAGCGGTCTATGGACTTGTCCTTTAGGAAACCGTCCAAACCCTTTTTAAACTCTGCCAAGCTAACCGCCTTCACCACGTTCTCCGGCAAAGAATTCCAGAGTTTAATTATGCGTTGGTTGAAGAAAAAATTTCTCCTATTTGTTTTAAATGTACTACACTGTAGTTTCCTCGCATGCCCCCTAGTCCTAGTATTTTTGGAAAGCGTGAACAGACGCTTCACATCCACCTGTTCCACTCCACTCATTATTTTATATACTTCTATCATATCTCCCCTCAGCCGTCTCTTCTCCAAGCTGTATAGCCCTAGCCTCCTTAGTCTTTCTTCATAGGGAAGTTGTCCCATTCCCGTTATCATTGTAGTCGCCCTTCGCTGCACCTTTTTCAATTCCACTATTTCTTTCTTGAGATGCAGCGACCAGAATTGGACACAATACTCAAGGTGCGGTCGCACCATGGAATGATACAACGGCATTATAACATCCTCACAACTGTTTTCCATACCTTTCCTAATAATACCCAACATTCTATTTGCTTTCCTAGCCGCAGCAGCACACTGAGCAGAAGGTTTCAGTGTATTATCGACGACGACACCCAGATCCCTTTCTTGGTCCGTAACTCCTAACGTGGAACCTTGCATGACATAGCTATAATTCGGGTTCTTTTTTCCCACACGCATCACCTTACACTTGCTCACATTAAACGTCATCTGCCATTTAGCCGCCCAGTCTCCCAGTCTCGAAAGGTCCTTCTGTAGTTTTTCACAATCCTCTCACGAGTTAACGACTTTGAATAACTTTGTGTCATCAGCAAATTTAATTACCTCGCTAGTTACTCCCATCTCTAAATCATTTATAAATATATTAAAGAGCAGCGGTCCTAGCACGGACCCCTGAGCAAACCCACTAACTACCGCAGCAGCCCGGTGGTACTTCCCACCCCTACCACGCTGTCATTTCTGGCGCAACCTGGCAGTAATTGGGCAGTGCTGTGCGCTGCCCAGTTACCACCGGGTTAGCCCAGAAGCCGTTACCACCAGCTCAATGGGTGGCGGTAAGGGCTCCCCCCCCCCCCCGAAATGGATAGGTGGCAAGTGCTTTACTTGCCGCCCGGCTATTTCGTGAAGGAAAGCGAGACCAGCCCTTTTACCAGCTGCGGTAAAAGGGGGCCTTGGCGCACGCGTAAAACACACACCGACACCAACACAGGCCCCCTTTTGCCGCAGCTTGGTAAAAGGGGGCTTATTTGTGCTAATCTTTGATGCGCTCAATGTTTCCCGCGCTCTCAGCATTGGGACCTTGGAGTCTAATTGTTTCATCAATATTTATTTATTTATTTATTTGGTTCACTTCTATCCCACATTTTCCCAGCTTATGCGGCCTCAATGTGGCTAACAAAGTTACTAGAAAATGACATAATACAACAGGATAAAATTGTTCCAGAAAATAGTGACAAATACAAGTACCGAAGCAGCGGAAAAAAAGAATACGGATGGGAATACAGGAGCAACAAAAGGGAAGCAGACAGAAGGGAAAAAGCGGGAAAACAAACAAAACGGGAAAAAAGGGGGTTAAAGAGCATTGCGGAATTCGGGGTAGGCTTTACTAAACAAGTAAGTTTTTAGTAATTTTTTAAAATGTTTGATGATCCGGAGTCTCGGCAATGCATTCCAGGTTCTTTATTTTCAGAATAACTTGAAACATTTCAGGACATTGATAAGCACGTAGAAAACTTTACCAGTAGAGAATACATATTTCAAAGCTTTTGTAATGTTGCTATTGAGACAGAAAATACGAAAGCCACACCCTGGGAGCCTTATTCACCATCCAGCCACCAAGCATCATCTGACATCAGTCCTGCTAAATCAGTAAAAATACATCTTCCCAGTGAAATTTCTTTATAGAGGGTTTATATTTGTCCCAAGGCTTATGCAAATCACTTAAATATTTATGTGTAAATGCTTTCTCAAGCTATATTTATATAGGGAAATCTGAATATATTTTTCTGTCTATCTCCATACAAAGCTACACGTATACAAGCACAGATTTCTACCATGTAAGAAGGCACAGATTAACATCTTATACTCTGTTTACAAATTTACCTTGGCAGCCCTTCATACCGCCAATAGGAAGTGATGCCGCATATTTAATTTGCTCTTTTGTTAGGAGAGGGCTTAGGTTAGTTAATTTCAATTTTCGATTTCAAAAGCTATCAAATATGGCTCAGACGAGAAATCAATTTTTCTCAGCTGCCTCTGTTTTTGCCATGGCGCGGAATCTGATTGGCCTGCGCCCTGAGCACGTGACAGGCGAGAGATTAGTTCACTAGACCTCGTGTTGCTGCCACCTCAATTACAGGATGCCTCTTGTAATTTAGCTTTATAACACCTAATTTCAAGACAGAACTCATATTTAATTCATGAAAGCTTCCAGAAGAGTAATTGTGAAATAAATTGCCACAGAAAATATCCCATTTGCGACTCGTTTTAATTTTGCATGCTGCTAACCTGTGCACGCGTCCTACTCGCTGGCATTTCAGAATGGGCATTTTTTTTTTTTTACAGCCATGCTATGAACGGATAACGGGTCTTAATTTCTTTCTTTCTTTTTTTTTTTAATTTTTTTATTTTTACAATAAGGAATCTATTTTTAAAATAAAAGGATTTTTTTGTTTTTTGTTTTTTTACTTTCTATGCAAAACCCTGCCCAATGTTTTCGCATACTGACAGATAACCAAGAACTTGGAATCTCTCCTGGTGGCTATTGCAACAAAAGCAGACCTCGGTGTGGAAGGAGCTGACAAATTCAGATTGTAAATGGCAGTTCAATGACAAGGTGCATCAGGGATGATCTGAAAGAGACAGAAATTAAACACAATGTAAAAGCTATAATATCTTAAACAAAGTCATTCATTAGACACACTGACATTTCTTTATGCCAGGGAAATACATTTCGAAATTCTTTCAAGCAGACTACATTTTTCCCGCTATATACACAGCATTTATCCCCCGGTTTTTCGCTGTTGCTATGGTAACAAGGTGGGTGAGGCCTTCTCAACTGCCAAACTCAGCTGTCATCCTTTCACCCTAAAAGCCTTATAATTGCTTTTATTTGCATACGACAATTAGGCAGGATGGCTCTCAGGGAGAAAAACCAACCTTGCTCTCCCCAAGTGCACACAACAGCCAGGCTGTAATTTATAAAAGATACACACCATGTGGTAGGGTAGTAAAACAGAGCGATGAGTCCTTTCATCCGATTGTAAGCCATTAACAAAAGAAAACATCCCCTTTCAGGCTGTAAAAAAATGCCTATCTGGTGTGAACCTGCAAGTTCTCTTCCCTCCCCTCCCCCCCACCCCGCAATAATCTGTTCACATTAATTATCATACAGATTTTGGAAAGAGTTCCCTTAAAAGAATTACGTTTCTGTCTAAGGGGCCCTTTTACTAAGGCACGGCTAAACGTGGCCGACGCTGGTGTAGGCACATCTTTCAGATGCGCGCAGGTCCATTTGCTCAGCGCGCTTGGAAAAAAAGACATATTTTTTTTTTTGTGACAGAAAATGGATGTGCGGCAAAATTCAAACCGGCGTGAGTCCATTTTCGGGCTAAGACCTTACTGCTACCCATTAACTTAGCGGTAAGGGCTCACGCGCTAACTGCGTGGTAAGCAGCCAGTGGGCGTAAACTGCTGGGTAAGCGCCATGCGGAAGAAAATAGAAAATATTTTCTACCACGTGTTTTGGGAGTGCGTCAAAAAATGGAATTACCACCCGGAGCGTGCGGTAGTGCCAATTTGACGCACATTGGACATGCGTAGGTGCCTACGCGCCTTTGTAAAAAGGGCCCCTAACTGAGGGAACCGCAAAGAAGTGAAATCCAACCTTCCATGTTACGTTTATTTATTTATTTGTTGCATTTATACCCCGCTCTTTCCCGCTCGGTAGCAGGCTCAGTGCGGCTTACATAGTATGGAATTACATTACTGAATAAGCCCCATAATTAATACAGTCTCTGGAACACCATGCTTTTTGCATCATAAGATCATTGCTATGTACTCTTAAGTCATGTGAAATGGATTTTCCATCTTTACCTTCTTCGTGGATTTTTTATTATTTGGTATTAGAATCAATTGTCCGGTTTTCAGTATTATTTTGTTGTACGGTTTCCTATGAGGAAAGGCTAAAGCGGCTAGGGCTCTTCAGCTTGGAGAAAAGGCGGCTGAGGGGAGATATGATACAGGTCTATAAAATAATGAGTGCAGTTGAACGGGTAGATGTGAAGCGTCTGTTCACGCTTTCCAAAAATACCAGGACCAGGGGGCATGCGATGAAGCTACAATGTAGTAAATTTAAAACGAATCGGAGAAAAGTTTTCTTCACTCAATGTGTGATTAAACTCTGGAATTCGTTGCCAGAGAATGGGGTAAAGGCGGTTAGCTTAGCAGAGTTTAAAAAAGATTTGGACGGCTTCCTAAAGGAAAAGTCCATAGACCGTTATTAAATGGACTTGGGGGAAATCCACTATTTCTGGGATAAGCAGTATAAAATGTTTTCTACAATTTTGGGATCTTGCCGGGTATTTGTGACCTGGATTGACCACTGTTGGAAACAGGATGCTGGGCTGGATGGACCTTTGGTCTTTCCCAGTATGGCAATACTTATGTACTTATGTACTTAATCAATAGAAATAGAATAAAATAAAACAAAGAAAAGAAAATAAGATGATACCTTTTCTTTTCTTTGTGTTATTCTATTTCTATTGATTACCTTTAAAAGAGGACTAACACGGCTACCACATCTCTCTACTCAGGACTATTAATAAGAAAGAGGGAAGGAGGTAGAACGAGAGGACATGAAATGAGATTGAAGGGGGGCAGACTCAAGAAAAATGTCAGGAAGTATTTTTTCACGGAGAGAGTAGTGGATGCTTGGAATGCCCTCCCGCGGGAGGTGGTGGGAACGAAAATGGTAACAGAATTCAAACACGCGTGGGATAAACATAAAGGAATCCTGTTCAGAAGGAATGGATCCTCAGGAGCTTAGTCAAGATCGGGAGGCGGGGCTGGTGGTTGGGAGGCGGGGATAGTGCTGGGTAGACTTGTACGGTCTATGCCAGAGCCGGTGGTTGGGAGGCGGGCCTGGTGGTTGGGAGGCGGGGATAGTGCTGGGCAGACTTATACGGTCTGTGCCAGAGCAGGTGGTTTGAAGGAGGGGCTGGTGGTTGGGAGGTGAGGATAGTGCTGGGCAGACTTGTATGGTCTGTGCCAGAGCCGGTGGTTGGGAGGAGGGGCTGGTGGTTGGGAGGCGAGGATAGTGCTGGGCAGACTTATACGGTCTGTGCCAGAGCCGGTGGTGGGAGGCAGGGATAGTGCTGGGCAGACTTATACGGTCTGTGCCAAAGCCGGTGGTTGAGAGGCGGGGCTGGTGGTTGGGAGGCGGGGATAGTGCTGGGCAGACTTATACGGTCTGTGCCCTGAAGAGCACAGGTACAAATCAAAGTAGGGTACACACAAAAAGCAGCAAATATGAGTTATCTTGTTGGGCAGACTGGATGGACCGTGCAGGTCTTTTTCTGCCGTCATCTACTATGTTACTATGTTATGTTAAGTATAAATTGACCACAAGCAGGAAGGGTTCAGGCTTCTTCTGACTCCCCCAACCCAAAATGCACCTCAGTCTTTATTGTAGAAGATTCACCTCTAGGAGCAAAAATACACTTCACAATTGCTGACCCGTTCAAACCCTGGTCTCCCTGCTGAGACCGTTAATAAGTGTAGCAATTAGTACCAATGCTGATGATGATTTCCTGATGTGAACACGTGCCCAATTGAGCCCTGGAATGTAAAATGCGTTGAGTGAGGAAGTCACATTATGATAAATCCTTTTCTTTTCTTTTTTGACTGCAGCCCTGGACCAATCAGGGTATAGCTAGATACATGGAACATTTTAAGAGAATAACAGCAGAATATTTACATCATACTAATTAAACCGCTGACCAGTATTTCATTGCACAGAAAGCATTAAAAAGCTCTCAGCATCCATTCACAAGTAACCTAAGCGAGGTTTAAGCTGTGAACCTGAAGGCGATGGGATCGGTATTCAACCAGCATGGTGAGCAGCTTAAAGTTCAATACCTTAAACAAGGACATTGGTGTTGAACTTGATGCAGGTACTCAGCTCCACCGTGAGGGTAATTTTATAACCAGGTGTTTAGTTAAATAAGGCTGCTATGTATTTTGAGGAATCTGTATGCACAAGCTTTTATGTGTTCGAATTTTAGATGTGTTTCCTTCTGTTTTTCTGCGCACGCAATTCAGGTCATATTCTGTATTATGTGTGCAGCTTTAATTATCTTTACAAGCGAATCAGCATTGATAATTGCCAATTAACAAGCAATTATTGACACTAATTGTCTTTAATAAGAATGCACAAGTACAACTCACTAAGTGATGCGTGTATAAAGTGATCTTCATTCCACTATGTTGGCTGCTTTGCCCTTCTCACGGTAGCTTAAAGCAGTGTTTATATAAGCCGTCTCCTAGAGGCACACTCTCACGGTCATAAGGGATGTGCTAGGTGCCCTGATTTACCCTGGCTCCCGGAGGTTGGGTCCTTCGGGATACTCGGGGACTGTGGTGGGCGCTTGGTCCCAGTGGAGAAGCACCACTTCTGGCCCTGGGAGTATTTAAGGGAGATTCCTGCCTCCCTTCATTGCCTTTGCCATGAGGTCTCTTGCCTTGCCTTGCCTGCTGACTCTTGTCTTGCCTTGTCTTGGCTCCAGCTTGTTTTGCCTGGTCTTCTTCCTGCTTGCCTTGCCTCCAACCCAGCTTGCCTGCCTTGCCTCCAGTCCACATTGCCTTGCCTCCAGCCCAGCTTGCCTACCTCACCTGTCTTCAGTCCAGTCTGCCTCGCTTGTTTCCACTCCAGCCTGCCTTGCCAGTCTCCAGTCTGGACTACCTTGCCTAGCCTCCAGCCTCGTCTTGTGCCTAGTCTGGGTGACTTGCCTGCTGTCAGTCAGGGCCCAGCTAACTTTCAGGTTGACCAGGTAGCACCAACTTGGCACCAGCCCAAGGGGTTCACCTTTCCTGAACTGTGACACACACTTAGCCAGTCAGGTTTTTATGATTACCACAATGAATAAACAAGTGGTTAATCTGCAAACAGTGGATCTCCATTATATGCACCTTTAGCTCATGCATATTCATTGTGGTATTCATGAAAATCTGACCAATAGATATATTCCAGGAGAGAACCGAAAAACTTTGGTTTAGAGTCTCTATGTCTCTGTACCTATCCTTTGCCCTTCTTCTAATGTTGTGAAGTCTTCTTTCACTTGAGATATCTTATAGCGCTGTTGTCGCTCTTACAGATACAGTGGGGGAAATAAGTATTTGATCCCTTGCTGATTTTGTAAGTTTGCCCACTGACAAAGACATGAGCAGCCCATAATTGAAGGGTAGGTTATTGGTAACAGTGAGAGATAGCACATCACAAATTAAATCCGGAAAATCACATTGTGGAAAGTATATGAATTTATTTGCATTCTGCAGAGGGAAATAAGTATTTAATCCCTCTGGCAAACAAGACCTAATACTTGGTGGCAAAACCCTTGTTGGCAAGCACAGCGGTCAGACGTCTTCTGTAGTTGATGATGAGGTTTGCACACATGTCAGGAGGAATTTTGGTCCACTCCTCTTTGCAGATCATCTCTAAATCATTAAGAGTTCTGGGCTGTCGCTTGGCAACTCGCAGCTTCAGCTCCCTCCATAAGTTTTCAATGGGATTAAGGTCTGGTGACTGGCTAGGCCACTCCATGACCCTAATGTGCTTCTTCCTGAGCCACTCCTTTGTTGCCTTGGCTGTATGTTTTGGGTCATTGTCGTGCTGGAAGACCCAGCCACGACCCATTTTTAAGGCCCTGGCGGAGGGAAGGAGGTTGTCACTCAGAATTGTACGGTACATGGCCCCATCCATTCTCCCATTGATGCGGTGAAGTAGTCCTGTGCCCTTAGCAGAGAAACACCCCCAAAACATAACATTTCCACCTCCATGCTTGACAGTGGGGACGGTGTTCTTTGGGTCATAGGCAGCATTTCTCTTCCTCCAAACACGGCGAGTTGAGTTCATGCCAAAGAGCTCAATTTTTGTCTCATCTGACCACAGCACCTTCTCCCAATCACTCTCGGCATCATCCAGGTGTTCACTGGCAAACTTCAGACGGGCCGTCACATGTGCCTTCCGGAGCAGGGGGACCTTGCGGGCACTGCAGGATTGCAATCCGTTATGTCGTAATGTGTTACCAATGGTTTTCGTGGTGACAGTGGTCCCAGCTGCCTTGAGATCATTGACAAGTTCCCCCCTTGTAGTTGTAGGCTGATTTCTAACCTTCCTCATGATCAAGGATACCCCACGAGGTGAGATTTTGCGTGGAGCCCCAGATCTTTGTCGATTGACAGTCATTTTGTACTTCTTCCATTTTCTTACTATGGCACCAACAGTTGTCTCCTTCTCGCCCAGCGTCTTACTGATGGTTTTGTAGCCCATTCCAGCCTTGTGCAGGTGTATGATCTTGTCCCTGACATCCTTAGACAGCTCCTTGCTCTTGGCCATTTTGTAGAGGTTAGAGTCTGACTGATTCACTGAGTCTGTGGACAGGTGTCTTTCATACAGGTGACCATTGCCGACAGCTGTCTGTCATGCAGGTAACGAGTTGATTTGGAGCATCTACCTGGTCTGTAGGGGCCAGATCTCTTACTGGTTGGTGGGGGATCAAATACTTATTTCCCTCTGCAGAATGCAAATAAATTCATATACTTTCCACAATGTGATTTTCCGGATTTAATTTGTGATGTGCTATCTCTCACTGTTACCAATAACCTACCCTTCAATTATGGGCTGCTCATGTCTTTGTCAGTGGGCAAACTTACAAAATCAGCAAGGGATCAAATACTTATTTCCCCCACTGTATCTGTCAGCAACTTTAAAGAAATAAATGGATTTGGCTCTCCCCTTCAAGCTGAGTTTCATTCTAACTTTATACTTGAGTCAATAGAATATCAGTGAGATTTGAACCCTTGTTTCTCAGCCCACCACACTAGCCAGTAGGCTACTCCTCCACTCCAGCTCAAACGAGTGTCATTAAAAACAGATGTAAAATGCCACTGTTATAGTACACAATTGCTTGTCCTATTGACTTTAATGGAAATGAATGAAACAAATCATTTGCCATCAGGAAATAAACCAAATAGGTGATTAATATTTATTTAGATTTTGCTCACATGTTTTTCAGTGGTAGATCAAGGTGAGTTACATACAGGTGCTCTGGATATTTCTCTGTCCCAGGAGAGCTCACAATCTGAGTCTGTACCTGAGGCAATGGAGGGTTAAGTGACTTGCCCAAGATCACAAGGAGCAGCAGTGGGATTTGAACTGGCCACCTCTGGATTGCAAGACTGGTGCTCTAACCACTAGGCCACTCCTCCACTAGCAACATTCTCTCTAGAATCTCAAATAGTAGCAACATTCCAGAATCTCAAAACATGGCAACATTCCATGTAGAATCTTCAATAGTACCAACATTCCATATATTTATTTATTTAGATTTTGCTCACACCTTTTTCAGTAGTAGCTCAAGGTGAGTTACATCCAGATATTCTGAATATTTCTCTGGCCCAGGAGGGCTCATGATCTAAGTGTGTACCTAAGGTAATGGAGGGTTAAGTGACTTGCCCAAGATCACAAGGAGCAGCAGTGGGATTTAAACTGGCCACCTCTGGATTACGAGGCCGGTGCTCTAACCACTAGGCCACTCCTTCACGCGTGAAAATGAACCACACTGAAAACTTTCCCTATACACATCACTAATCAAAACCATTTACACAGCCAAACCCCAAAAGGAAAAATAGAGGAAAATGGGTAATATAAAATAATTAGGGCCTCTTTTATCAAGCTGCAGCAAAAGGGTGCTTGTGCTGGCATTGGCATGTTTTTCATGTGCGCCGAGGCCCCCTTTTGCCGCAGCGGGTAAAACAGAAGTCTCTCTTTCCTGCGGGAATACTCCTGTTAGAGTTATCACCATGAATCAATCATTGGTCTCAGACCCACCTCCTCCCTTCATGTGGACATATACATTTTTTATGAATATTTTTTTAAAGTATGCTGTGTCAACTGTGAATCACACAACTTCAAGAATGGTAAAAAAAACACTTAGCTCATTGCAGCTTCGGTAATGGGGTTCCCCGCCCAATGGACCCGTTTTGCCGGAGAGGCTTCTTCAGGGGAAAGCGAACACCCAGTTTAGCCGCACTGCTGAAGCGGCAATGTAGCAATCATCCAACCCGACAGACTTCATATTCGAAGTCGGGCAGATATCCCACATTTTCCCACTTATTTGTAGGCTCAATGTGGCTTACATACTACTACTACTACTACTACTTAACATTTCTAAAGCGCTACTAGGGTTACGCAGCGCTGTACAATTTAACATAGAAGGACAGTCCCTGCTCAAAGAGTTTACAATCTAAAGGACACGTGAACAGTCAGTCTGATAGGGGCAGTCAAGTTGGGGCAGTCAGGATTTCCTGAAAGGTAAGAGTTAGGTGCCGAACGCAGCATTGAAGAGGTGGGCTTTAAGCAAAGACTTGAAGATGGGCAGGGAGGGGGCTTGGCGTAAGGGCTCGGGAAGGTTGTTCCAAGCATAGGGTGAGGCGAGGCAGAATGAGCGGAGCCTGGAGTTGGCGGTGGTGGAGAAGGGTAATGAGAGGAGGGATTTGTCCTGTGAACGGAGGTTTCGGGCGGGAACGTAAGGGGAGATGAGGGTAGAGAGGTAGTGAGGGGCAGCAGACTGAGTGCATTTGTAGGTAAGAAGGAGAAGCTTGAACTGAATGCGGTATCTGATTGGAAGCCAGTGAAGTGACCTGAGGAGAGGGGTGATATGAGTATATCGGTTCTGGCGGAATATAAGACGTGCAGCAGAGTTCTGAACAGATTGAAGGGGGGATAGGTGGCTAAGTGGGAGGCCGGTGAGGAGTAAGTTGCAGTAGTCAAGGCGAGAGGTAATGAGAGCGTGGACGAGAGTTCCGGTGGTGTGTTCCGAGAGGAAAGGGCAAATTTTACTGATGTTAAAGAGGAAGAAGCGACAGGTCTTGGCTATCTGCTGGATATGCGCAGAGAAGGAGAGGGAGGAGTCAAAGATGACTCCAAGGTTGCAGGCAGATGAGACGGGGAGGATGAGGGTGTTACCAACAGAAAGTGGAGGAAGAGGAGAAGTGGGTTTTGGTGGAAAGACGATGAGCTCGGTCTTGGACATGTTCAGTTTCAGGTGGCGGCTGGACATCCAGGCAACAATGTCGGATAAGCAGGCTGATACCTTTGCCTGGGTCTCCACGATGATGTCTGGTGTGGAGAGATACAGCTGGGTGTCATCAGCATAGAGATGATACTGGAAACCATGAGATGAGAACAGGGAGCCCAGGGAAGATCAGGGAGAGGTGTTTGCAGACTCCGGTGTAAACAAATACAAAGTGATGTTGTGGTAGGATAAAGTTCATGTGGCACAGCCACATTAGGACATCGGATAATGGAAGAGTTGTGTTATGTCCATTATGTAATTTAGTTTTGTTGTGTTGCAGAGATCAGGCATTTATGTTGGATCGGTAGGGAATGCCTTTATAAACAGGTTAGTGCTTAGTGTTTTCCGGAAGTTTAGGTGGTCGTTCGTAGTTTTCAAGGCTTTTGGTAATGCGTTCCACAGTTGTGTGCTTATGTAGGAAAAACTGGATGCGTAAGTTGATTTGTATTTGAGTCCTTTGCAGCTTGGGTAGTGCAGATTTAGTTACGTTCGTGTTGATTCGGATGTGTTTCTAGTTGGTAGGTCGATCAGGTCTGTCATGTATCCCGGGGCTTCACCGTAGATGATGTGTGTGAATCAGAGTGCAGATTGTCTATTAGACAAAAATCAGTTTTAATTTATGACTTATTGCATGTTGAAAACATTGATGTGCTATCCAGCTTATTTTCGAAAGAGAAAAACGCCTATAGTGCGACTTAAATCAGAAGATAGACATTTGTCTCGCAAAGGCACCCAAATCGATATAATCGAAAGCTGATTTTGGGCGTTTCCAACTGCACTCCATCGCGGAAACGAATAAAGTTGATGGTGGCGTGTCGGAGGCGTGGTGGAGGCGGAACTGGGGCGTGGTTATCAGCCGAGGAGAGATGGGCGTCTTTAGCTGATAATCGAAAAAAAAAGGCGTTTTTACCGTGATTTTGGGTCACTTTTTTTTTACCCTTTTTTTTCACGAACAAGTCCCAAAAAAGTGCCTCAACTGGCCAGATGACCACTGGAGGGAATCGGGGATGACCTCCCCGGATTCCCCCAGTGGTCACTAACCCCCTCCCACCAAAACAAAAAACACTTTAAAAACTTTTTTTCCCAGCCTGTATGCCAGCCTCAAATTCTGTACCCACCTCCATGACAGCAGAATGTGTTCGATCCTCTCACAGCCTTTCCCTGGGTCAGATGTGGCTCTCGGGTGCAGTACAGGGTCACATCAGCATTGCATTGTGGTGGGTGTAGGGTATTGGGCTCCGTGATTTCATTAGCTTGTGTTACAGTCTGTAGGTGGTTATATATGTATATTTTGTAAGAGGCCAATTCCTACCTATGTACTCGCTTATGTCTAGGGGGCGTGGCCTCTGCCCAACCTTAGCTGCATGGAAAATAACGGACAGACCAATGGAATATATTAGTTTATTTATACAGCGTTATATACAAAAATATAGAAAACTCTTATCAGCTTATAGCATCAGCAATTCCTGATTGCATGCACAATGATACCAAAAATATAGAGAATGACTATGATTATCCTATTGGCTAATCTGTAATGACAGATAAACACAATACCAAGATCCTAATGATTACCACACAAATCTTATACTAGGCTAACAGCAACTAGAGATCATAAATCCTGACGTCACACATCTGATGGGTCCGAGCACAGACTAATTATCTAACCCAGCCTGAAGGAAGTAAACTATGATCTCACCGTCCCGGTCACCAGATCAGATTCCTTCCGATGCCTCAGCCGAATGTCTCAGCGAGGTCCCACAAGCTCAGGTGATGCACTTGTCTTGATCAGCCACAGATGATACAGACTCAGTATAGATCCTGTAGACAGCTGTAATCTGGGGAAAAGCTTTGCCAGGTATTATCAGTAAGTCTCTCAGGTAAATTAGGTGCTTGCAGAAATGCAAGTGTTCTCCTCTTCTGTTCTTCTGTTCTTCTCTCTTCTTCTTCTCTCAGGAACTAGTCTCTTTCTGTTCCCGCTTCTCAGATCAATCAGTTTTCTGGGAGCCAATCAGAAATAATCCCACCATGTACTCCCAGCATCTGTATGAAGCTTCCTTTGTCCGTCTTATCTCGTAAGCTCTCTCTCCCTCAGGGACATGCATTCTCCCCCGATACAGAGTGACCTTGGAGGTGGTGCAGGCTTCAGTAAATCTATTACAAGCTGAAATGCTGACTTCTGCACAGTTGGTAGTCAGACATATAGGTGAAAGGTTGCAGCGTCCATTTTGGCTGTAAAGGTGCTCTCATATGCACACAGGGTGGGTGAGATCACAGCAAATACTCCTACAGATTCCCCCCCTTGGAGATGGAAATTACTGCAAAGGAGTAAAGGCCTTCTCCAACCTAACTACAAAAATAAGCCAGACAGTTCAGTCAGGATTCAGGTACAAACTTCATGGTCAAAACTACAAAAAGTTTCAAAGTAAATCTCAACTAATGCAAGCTAACACTCTTCAAACAGTTCAATTAAGCAAAATAATGTTCACAAGGAAATCACAAATGCTAATACAGCAAAATACGGAATAATAGAACCCGCATGTGCAGTTAGTTAAAAGTCTTAACACATGAAAATTAATCAAACAAATCATGAACCATAATCACATCATGCAAAGCAAAGCATATTAGTACAGAAAAGTGAAAACGGAATAAATTGTTGGCAAAACTCTGGTTAGAGGTAACTACATAAAGTCTTGCAATCTCATCGCTGTAGGTGACAAAGTGTTTACGCGATAGCGTAAATGACGAAGGTCTCTCCAAAACACTACAGCACACAGGAGCATGATGACCCACGAGATGGTCAAAAGTGGGATGACAACGTGAGTGGACATGTGGAACTGGGTGACATCAGATGAACGACGTTTGTAATCTGCAACCTCGAGAGTCTCATGGTCAACAGATAATTCAACAGTGTGAGAGTCTTTGGACTGTAAAAATGGTATAAGGTCCATAGCAAAGTCAATAGGATGTCCACGAAATACATCAAGCACTTCCAACTCAGAAACAACCGGGTCTGTGTCAAGATAAAACAGGGAAACTCCTCCTACATGGGCAACAGCATACTTGGGTACAGCGATTACACAAACATTGCAAGGAAGAGTGTAACGGTTGATTACATCATGCTTCTGAAAGGTGACAGTAAGTTCCGTACTAGGTGTGCTAACTAACCATACCGTATCCAGTACAGCTACAGTGGTATCAGAAAAATCGTCATATTTTGATACGGTAACCTTACACTTCTCTTGGACATTCTCTGTGGACAAGCCACAAAGAGCTTCGGTTGTGTCTTTCAGGAAAGGTTTACCAGGGCATAGCCAATTAACATCTTTAGTTTTGTGGCAAAGGTCTAAGTTAGGGACCAAATAATGTTGCGGAGCATCCTGTTGGTAAGCAACATACTTAGGTGTATCAACATTAAGGTACAAATTCTCATGCCACGTACCTACATTTACAACTTGTTTAAGCTGGTATACATTCTCAGGCATAATAAATGGCAAATTAAGGATGAAGGCAATTTCCATACGCTCCATATCCAAATAAAGGGGAAGGGCAGTACCTAAATGAAATGCGATTTGAATTTGAAAAGGTTCAATAGACAAACGGGTAACTTTGGCAAAGGCATCTTTAACAACATCAGATGGTATCAGGTACGTTGGTATCTGTCCCTGCATTAGCTTACTAACACTAGTATCTACTTCCCTAAATAAATCCTGGATAAGGTCCTTAACAGGTTGTATAAACACACGGTCTTCATTCATGGTACCTTTAATTGTCAACAAATCAGCTGTGTTAGCACTAATTTTATGTGTATGTAAATTCACAAGAGTGACCGTATCAGCAATAGTTTTACCCTGGGCCACAAGTTGGCTCTGTTGGACTACCAATTTGGTCTCGATGGCTTTCAAGTCTGCTTGGATGGCTTGTATATTGGCCTGCAGCTTTTGGACAGAAACTACGTTGGCAACAGACATGGAAATACCAAAAAGTGAACCAATGGCTGAAAAAATCAAACCACCGGCAAGACCCAGAAAACGCTTAGATCTGGACCTGGAATTATAAGGTTGCATAGGTTGTACCATGACTTTGTCCAGTTGATGCAAAATGTTCTTCACTTGTGCACGGGCATTTTGCATATAATTGAAAAACCAGGAATGGGTAACAGCAGACAGAGATAAGTGACTCATATTGAAATGTTTCAGTAGTACATGCATTGGGTCAAGGGACACAACTACTTTCTGGGGAACAATCTGGGACTGGGTAATCAGGAAGCCAGGGGTATCTTGCAGAACAACTCCAGACATGGGACCAGGTTCGATCATCTTGGACCACGATCCCAGCAGCACGGAGATCAAGAACACGATCATCAGGGTTCTTTTCTGCATCTGCAAGGTACAAAGAAAACAGACTATGCTGTTGGGGTGTTAGTACAGTTCGTGTCATCAACACATACGTCTGGAATCAAATGACTGGGATGACGTGGTCTCAACTGATTGATGTGGACCCATTTAAGGGTGTCTTCACCCTTAGTATTTTTCTTGAGGCAAATTTGGTAAGCCACAGGTGAAGCTTTTTCCACTATTGGGAATGGACCACGCCAACTAGGCAGAAACTTCCTTTCTTTAACCTTGTTTCTGGCAAAATTGAAGTAGAATACCTTGTCGCCAATTTGGTATTCTTTAGAGGTAGTCCCTTGATCATAATAGGCTTTTCTACCTCTCGTGCTACTTTCCAAGTTTTTCTGAGCAAAGGCAAAGGCACTTTGCAAATGCTTACGCAAATGGGTGACATATTCATGAGTGGAGGTAGCACTGGACAAGTTCACATCATTAGTCCTGTACAACAAATGAATTGGTAATGTCATTTCCCTACCTGTCATCACCTCAAAAGGAGACACTCCGGTGGAACGGTGGGGTGTGGAACGAATCGCCATAAGGACCAATGGTAAGACAAGGTCCCAATTCTTACCTGAGGATGACACATACTTCTTCAGAATGGTCACGATGGTGCGATTAGCTCTTTCCACCATAGCATCAAACTCTGAGAAAGGTTGGTTGGATGAAATTTCCACCTGTTCTTCAATGTCCTCCTGCAAGGTTGAGGTTTCCACAGAATTCACCCTTCGAGGCTTCTGAAGTACAGACATTTCCCTGGACAGAAACAAGAAGTCATCTTCCACCTGTACCTGAGCACACGTCGCATCATAGGGCCAAACAAACTCGAGAGATATGAGGCCCCTGGGAGAGGTAAACCAACTGTCAGTCGTCTCCCCCCCCTGGCAGGTGTCCCAAGAAGAAGGCAGCCTGCCAAGGATAGGCAAACTTACCTCGACATCATGGAAAGACTGGCCAACCAGAAAGCCAAAAGAATCTCCAGCAGATAGCTCAACTTCAGCAGACTGTGGATTGGTGACCAACAGGTATAAGGTGGTACCGGTGACCTCCAAACATGGCAGAACACCAATTGCCAATCCAAGGTCTCGAAAGTGGGCATGTGGGTTAAAGAACACTACATCATCCAGCAGACGTTGTCCTTGAGCGAGGCGAAGCTTGAGGGAAAAATCCCGTACCCTACCTGGAATGGTTACATCCTTGTCACAGACTACCTCACAGACCTGGGGAATGGTCTGTCCAGACTTCAAGCAAACGGCCGTAGGTTCAAGTTCCACTGGGTTGTTCTGCATTCTACTCCACAGGACAAGATTCACCAGGTCCACATAAACTCCCAGTCGTGCAAGGCAATCTGACCCCAAACATAAGGGTTCCCTCAAGCCCCGGACAATAGAGAAGTGGTGAGTGAATGTCTTCTTTCCCACAGTCAAGGGAAGGCCACATATTCCGTCAAGCGGCTTGGAGCCTTGTCCCGGTACCTGTACCGAAGTAGAGGAACATCTGCTGAAGGGAAGTTGTACAGACTTACGAATTTGGCTGTACAACGAGTCACTGATGTAGGAGAGATCACTAGTGAACAGTAAAGTAGCTTGAAGCAATTGGGTGTTAGCCACTTGAACTGGTATGGTGAATTCATCACCTTTCTGGGTGATGACAGTCACCTTGCAAGGATGAGCAAAATCAGGAGCAGAGATAGGAGATGAGATTTCAAGTGATACGGGAGACACAGTATCTGTTAAGTCATCCGTCTTGGCTGAGTCCTGTGAAACAATCTCTAGTTGGTCCGCTGGTTGCACCAGCTCTTCATGCTTCTGACCCCCTTGTGGTGCATCTGTCAAAGGAGGCTCCCGCATGGGCGGATCCGCGGAACACCGGAGATCAGTCCGCAGGGGAGTGTCCTGTAGCTCCACAGAGTTGGCATCACTGACCGTACGCCAGTATCTCCCTCGCACATATTTAAGGGGTCGAGTGACTTTAGACCAGATCGTTTCCTCGTCATAATCCAAAACAGGCCGAAATCTCTTCAAAAGGTCATTTCCAATCAGAAATTCTTCACCCTCACTGGTAGTGATGATGGCTGGGTGCCTGACGGTCATCTGTCCAAGCTGTAAAGATAGCCAAACCTGTCCCACAGTTCCAATACTTTGATTGCCATAGGCCACCAGTGACAAGTCGCACGGTGTGACACGCAGCACATCCTGACCCCCCCCCTAGAGATGCCTCTAGTTTCTGAAACAGGCCCTGGGTGACCAAAGTCACCTCTGAGGCTGTATCCAGGAGACCTTCACAGGAAAGTACTTGTTGAATTAACAACTCCACGGTATATCTGTAACCTTTAGATATAAGCTTACCTAGAAAATACCTGACTTCCTGGGATGAGTCTTTTGAAAGAGGCCCTTCCGGGTTCGAGGGCTGAGACGCAGCATGGTTCACGGGGGACTACTCACTGATGGGCGACAACGCATCCACGTGGACAGTGGGGACGCTTGCGGTAACAGGTTTTGTGGCCACGTCTAGTCATGCTTGTTCTTCCTCCGAAGAGGATGGCTGTTCCACCTCAACAGATTTAACACTAAGCCCCGGAGAGGTCGGCGGTCTAGAAGACTGGTCCTTCTGCTTCTGGAATTTGACCTTTTTATGAGATGGAGGTGTCTTAGGTACATTGCTAGACTCCGCAATTGAACATCTTGCCATCAATTGGTCCAGCTGAGCTTGCATAGCGCGAATCTTCTCTGCATTCCACTTCTTCTGATTAAACCGCTTCTTTTTAGGTTGTTGCTGTCCCTCCTGTGCAATAGGGGGCGCTGCATCCCGCGGCAGGGCCTGAGAGCTCGGCGGCGTAGTTGGTCTCGGCGCTTTGTTTTCCAGAGAAAGCGTGGAAGTGACCGCACAAACAGCGGGTGTTATCACCCTGTTGCGACTCTTGGATGTCGGTTTAGGAGTCTCTGCAATTGGCTTGGCGCGGCAGATTTCAAAAATTCCTTCAGCCTGCTTGAGAAGGCTGGAATAGGGTTCTGCGTTTTTTCCTGCCAAGGGAATCTTTATCGGATCAGGCAGACCCTGTATGAAAAGTTCCCTGAAATCACCAAATTCAAGATCTTTAGAATCAGGCGGGACCCCCCCCTGGTAAAATGCACGCTTCAAGCGATGGGCCCACTCCCGCGGACTCTCCTCCGGATTACAACTAATAGTATACGCTGCACGCTTAGCTTCAAGAGAGTTGGCAAAGAGACCGTAGCGCTTCGCTAAGGCTTGCTCCACTGACCGTAAATCGGGGTTATCGGACATGATCAAATCTAGAACTTCATGGCACTCGGTACTAAAGGTCCATTTGAGGAGGGCTCTGATATCATTCTCAGAAGAGACGTGCATGGTCTGCAGGAGTTCATGCACTGCCTTAAGATGGGTTTCTATGGATACCAAGGCAGACTCTTTAAAAGGCGCTATTACGGTGCGTAGCATCTTTATAACATATGCCTGCCTCTCCATAGACATTCCTTTCTTGGGTTCCGGCTTGAAGTGCCGCTGATCACTACCAGGTGTAGAGAACCTCGGGGCAGGTGTATCGCTAAAACTGGGTGGATCTGCCGAAGGCTGAGGCCCTGAGCTAGGCACCTGACCAAGTGAGCTGATGATTTCAGCAGGCAGTCCCTGGACCCGTGCCCCCAGTGGGTGTGGCACTGTCTCGGGTCTGCTGCTTAGGTCACCAGCCACTATGGGGCTGGATTGTACAGAGGGGCGGGAAAGAGCCGAAGCCATGCCCCCAGTGGGTGTGTTTAACTCGGGTCCCTCCCGGCTCACGTAACGGTTCATTTCGGGAGCTGGGCTTGGGTGACCCACAGCAAAACTGTCGGGGAACTCTAAGGTATACGGTACTTCTTCCTGCGCCATTTGCGTAAGCTCTTGCTGCATTGTGGAAATCTTTACAGTGCACTCATCTAATGCTTTAGACAATGAATCTCTGTCCTTCACTGTACATTCTAATTGTAGTGAGACTGTCTCCTGCTTCTCTTTTAACTCCGCCAACTCTAGCTTGGCTGCGTGCCAATCTTGAAACACAGACACAGATTGTTCTTGAGTGGCCACTAGCTCCCTGCGCAACTCACTCTGAACACCTTCTGAGACCTGTTTTAGCTCCCGATTTAATGTCTGCAACTTATCTGTTTCCCTAATCTGGTTGTGTAATGCATCAGTCAAACGAGAAAATTTCTCTTGCAACGAATCAAAAGACTCGAGGTACTGGGCAATTTCTTGCTTTAATGTGTAATTAAGTGCTTCACAATCAGTTAGGTCACCCTGCAAAGTTTTACACTTATCATACAGTGTCTGGCACTCCGTACAAATCTCTTCAGAAGAATGAGGTGGGGCGGGGCTTACATTGGTCCCTGCTAAAGCAGATTTGACAGTCTGTAAATCAACTCGTAATGCAGCTAACTCACTGTCTCGCTCCTGGACAGTTTCCCTAGTCTGGGACAAATCTAACTGCAAATCCGCTATGCGATCTGTTAGAGGTACAGATACCTGTCTTATCTCATTCATCAAAGAGTCTTTAACTGCCAAAAGAGACACGCCCAGTTCACAAAGCATCCATTGTGACAAATGCTGTTTCTCTTTTATAATTGTATTTAAAACCGTAGCATATGCTTCTGAGCTATTTGGTGAACTGCTACCAAATAAAGCACGTACAGACTCTACTGTAGGAGGTGCTGGTTTCGTCTTACTATGAGAGAGTGGCAGTAATATTTTCAGCACGCCCTTCTCCTGTTCACTTAGAAGCATTTCAGGCAATGTGCCAACCGTGCCAGTCGCCATGTTAAAGACTAAACACACCCTGTTTTCCTTCCTTACAGAATTAGAGAAACCGTTTTTTTCTCTTTTGGAGCTCAGAGTAATAAATCTGTCAACCAATTACAGCAATAAAACACAGCTGTATAAACAAAGGTCTGCCGTCAGCTAGGTTAACTGCAGTTCGTGCAAAAAGAAACAGAGAGTTAAAACAGCTTTCTGAAAAGACCCAGAAAACGTTTTAACTTGTGCTATTCCTGCACCAACCGTCCCGGACGAGAGCCCCAATTTGTAGGTGGTTATATATGTATATTTTGTAAGAGGCCAATTCCTACCTATGTACTCGCTTATGTCTAGGGGGCGTGGCCTCTGCCCAACCTTAGCTGCATGGAAAATAACGGACAGACCAATGGAATATATTAGTTTATTTATACAGCGTTATATACAAAAATATAGAAAACTCTTATCAGCTTATAGCATCAGCAATTCCTGATTGCATGCACAATGATACCAAAAATATAGAGAATGACTATGATTATCCTATTGGCTAATCTGTAATGACAGATAAACACAATACCAAGATCCTAATGATTACCACACAAATCTTATACTAGGCTAACAGCAACTAGAGATCATAAATCCTGACGTCACACATCTGATGGGTCCGAGCACAGACTAATTATCTAACCCAGCCTGAAGGAAGTAAACTATGATCTCACCGTCCCGGTCACCAGATCAGATTCCTTCCGATGCCTCAGCCGAATGTCTCAGCGAGGTCCCACAAGCTCAGGTGATGCACTTGTCTTGATCAGCCACAGATGATACAGACTCAGTATAGATCCTGTAGACAGCTGTAATCTGGGGAAAAGCTTTGCCAGGTATTATCAGTAAGTCTCTCAGGTAAATTAGGTGCTTGCAGAAATGCAAGTGTTCTCCTCTTCTGTTCTTCTGTTCTTCTCTCTTCTTCTTCTTCTCTCAGGAACTAGTCTCTTTCTGATCAATCAGTTTTCTGGGAGCCAATCAGAAATAATCCCACCATGTACTCCCAGCATCTGTATGAAGCTTCCTTTGTCCGTCTTATCACGTAAGCTCTCTCTCCCTCAGGGACATGCATTCTCCCCCGATACAGAGTGACCTTGGAGGTGGTGCAGGCTTCAGTAAATCTATTACAAGCTGAAATGCTGACTTCTGCACAGTTGGTAGTCAGACATATAGGTGAAAGGTTGCAGCGTCCATTTTGGCTGTAAAGGTGCTCTCATATGCACACAGGGTGGGTGAGATCACAGCAAATACTCAACTCTATCAACGCACGAGAATGTAAGGAATTTTTCCATTTAATGCGATCTCAAATGGCCACAAATGCAAGCAACCCACGTCAAAGGCCACACACTTCATCTCATCTCACACAAACTCTCAACATACCAGAACCTAACAATAACAAATACTAAATGGACAGAGACACCCTGGACTGACCACTACAAACTAAACATCCCTACATTGGCAGAAGAAGGGTATACAACAAATACTAGAACACTCATCCTACAGCTCAAGAGGTCAAGTAGACACGAAAGCATTCTGGCAACTAATATACAATAACGAATGGGCAACACAAACAGACTCCATATACTACCTCATAGAATGGGACAAAAGATGCAAAAGCATACTAGATGAAATTGCGCCCTACAAACAAGAACCCCGGCAAGCATAACTCAACACCATGGTTCAACGATGAACTGAAAAAGTTAAAAACACAAACCAGGAAATTCGAACGAGCATGGAATAAAACAAAAGATGAACATACACTCAACACATGGAAGCCAATACAAAGAAAATACAAATACGCAATAAGACAGGCTAAAAGGTCATACTATAAAACCAAAATAGGAACAGATTACAAAGACATGAAGAAATTATACCAACTCGTGAACAAACTCCTAGACATCAACTTGGTCCTACCACGAATACAGACATCCCATCTGCAGATAAACTTGCGAAACTTCTATGTCCCTCAGCTCTTCCGCCTACTCATACGAGATTGGATACATTCAAAGAGGGTGGGCATAAGAAATGTAATGAATGCTCTGTCTGTCACATCATGTTGGAAATCAAATCCTTTCAACATCCAGAAAGCGGTAAGACTTACCATTTGAGGCATTCAACTACCTGCAAAACTACAGGCGTTATATACTGTTTAAGATGCCCCTGTAACAAATTGTATGTGGGACAAACAGCGAGGGCACTCAATGTGCGCCTGATAGAACATCGTAGCTCTATCATTACTAAAGAATCAAATCTTCCTTTTGCAGTACACTGCATGAGTTATCAACATAGCTTTGAAGATCTTCAGTGCTGGGTTATTCAATGTGTTTTTCCTCAACAGAGGGGAGGAGATTTTAGGAGACGGCTTCTGCAAAATGAACAAAGATGAATATTTTGTTTACATTCATTGGAACCAAAAAGGTTAAACTCTCAAATCGAATGGAGTCATTTTTTGGGACTCCCATTGGCGTCTGACGTCATAGACACCAGAACGTTTAAAAAGCGTCATTTTTTGAACGCATTCAATGTTGCCGGTTAACCAGGCAGGAGTTGCCACGATTTATGTAAGAAGAGCGAGTGATGTTCGACACAGTTTAGGTGAACCTGTTTATTACAGATGCGTTCTATGTTCTTCACAGAGGTACCATCGGTTTTCCTATACGGACCCTGAAGCAGCTAGAGCTTGCTGCAAGCACAGCGAAACGCTGGCCAACGTCGGTCGAGAGGAAGCTGTGTTAATGATGTTGACGATGGATTAAAGAGAGCTAAGTGCTTTAATATTCATTTGTTGCCTAAATATAGATATGACGACTGATACACACTGAGTATCAACCTACACTGTTGCAGGATATTTTTTTTTTTTAAATGCCTATGATAAAGAATAGATCCTCTTAAGACCGAGAGATTGGTCAACAGGATCGTCTATTACCAGTGCACTGGTTTTAATCCAGGCACTTTGAGGCCTTTTTTTCCCCATGAAGTTCTAAAAATAAAATAAAAAACACATAATAAGAAGAATAAGGAATTATATACCCTTTCCTTCTTACAGATAGCAGTGTGTGTGTGTGTGGGAGGGGGAGGTATTTTCATTATTATTATTATCTATATGTCAGACCTCATAGACCGGCCAACTAGGAACACAAACAGATCAGCCCGTACATATCTGAAACTCCATTACCCCAGCTGCAAAGGACTGAAATATAAGTCTACATATGCGTCTAGCTTCTCCTACATATCTACACAACTTTGGAACGCACTACCAAAGACCATAAAAACAATGCATGACCTAACAATCTTCCGAAAACTGTTGAAAACCGACCTATTCAAGAAGGCATACCACAACGTTCCATCCTAACCACAGACTGTAAATGAACTAGACAAAACCGCACCCACACTTGACTGATAACCAAATGGCTACTAATGAAAATTACGTAATACGCATTATCACTTTATTCCTTAGGACAGAAATGAACTCTCTATAGTTGACTATCCAACGTATGCTATAATTAACTCTATCACTCAAGAACCTCTATGCAATACCTTATTGTATCATATTTTATCATGTATGCACCCTACTGTAATATCATTTGTAATTCTCGACTCGGAAATGGCGTTCGCCATTACGGCATAATATAAGCCACATTGAGCCTGCAAATAGGTGGGAAAATGTGGGATACAAATGCTACAAATAAATAAATAAATAATAAATATAGTATTTGGCCACTTCCACCACCACTCCATAAGACGTTTAGTAAATTCTCTCTCATTCAACTCAAAAGGGATTGAAGTCACAACTACTGCTGCGGTATTTAAGTCATCGCAGGCTTCATTATAAAGAGATGCAAAACTTGTAAATGCTGGGGCCATTGGAATAATGTGGCTTGCAAGCAGCTTTATTCTTTTACCACAGAATTCAGCAGACTGCGGTACTGAGATACCACAGGTTGCTGAATCAGGCAGTAAATCAAGGTGTGGTAAAAAAAAATACAGTCTTTTACTATACTTTGATAACTTCCTCCTTAAATATGATAAAATTGTAAATGACCCCCTCCTAGTCTTGACACCATTCTACTTCATTTCTATCAGACCTTCCGTCTTACCCCAATCCAGTCACTGCTGCCCTGCCAATGCTCTGTTCACTGTGGTGCTTCTGACCTAAGCCACCACCATTTAGGAGTACCTCCCATACTATAAAAGGGCATTGACCTTGGGATGACTGGATCCATTTTGAAAAATAGTTGTTTTAGGAGACGAATTGACTGGATTTCACTCCTGAACTTGCTACATAAGTACATAAGTACAAAAGTATTGCCAACCTATTTCTTCAACACGGCCTACAATGAGAACCCATAGCTAATCACAGCACCTCACCACTTCAACCTATTCTGATATTTATCTTTCTATAACTTTGCTCAGACCTTTTTTTCTTCACCCAGAATCTTCTTGTAACACCAATTGTATCTATCTCCTGGAATGGCGATGCCATAACAGGTACTTGTAAGCCACATTGAGCCTGCAAATAGGTGGGAAAATGTGGGGTACAAATGCAATAAATACAAATAAATAAATAAATACTGGGAAAGACCAAAGGTCCATCGAGCCCAGCATCCTGTTTCCAACAGTAGCCAATCCAGGTCACAAATACCTGGCAAGGTCCCAAAAATGTACAAAACATTTTATACTGCTTATCCCAGAAATAGTGGATTTTCCCCAGTCCATTTAATAACGGTCTATGGACTTTTTGTTTAGGAAGCCGTCCAAACCTTTTTTAAACTCCGCTAAGCTAACCGCCTTTACCACATCCTCTGGTGAGGCCCAGGGAACTGGGGTGGGATGGTATTGGACGGTTAGGGAGGGGTTGTTTTGTATATTTTAGAGGTGCACAGTTGTATGGTGGGGGTTGTGGGACTTGGGGCTTCCTTCATTATTGTAATCAGAATGAAATGACAAGCTAACAACATTTCATTAATTTGCTTTATTTTCCAAATGAACTGAAATGGGGAATTTTGTTAGGATTTACCCTTTTCTTTTCAAATAAGCACATATATTTACTTTGATGCCACTGATCCATAACCTAATGTTCCCTAATGAAAATTTGTAATTGTATTTTTTATTTATATTTATGAATTTTACTTTACTTTACTTTATTATTTTATGAATCACAACATACCCAAAGGAGTTCAGTACAATTGTCATAATAAAATAAACTGGACATACCAAGAATTACAGTAAAATAAAAATTGAAACAAAAAAATACCTCTTCCTCAGATTCTACCCAAAATATATTTCTCAAATGAATGAGCCATTTTGGAGAATTATTTGAATTGATAAGTTGGATAAAAGTGTTAACTAGATAAATAGATTGATAATTCACAGGTCTCATCTCCCCATCATGACATTTGTATCCCCCATTATCCCAGAGTTCAGGTTCAATATGGCTTACAATCCAGATAATTTATTACATACATATTATATTTATAGATCTGATAAAGGAAAATGTTGAGTAAATCTTCTATATATGGCCATATGAAACTTTACAAAATGTTTAGATTATCAAATTTGTATTTGGGATTATTTAGATAAATTCTAAACTGCTCTCTTCTCTGTGTGTTTCCCGCTTTCTTAATAGATTTCTTGACCTCTTATCTATCCTATATTAAGAAAAAACAAACAAACAAAAAAACAAAAAAGCGATCGTGTTCATAAATACAAAAAAACTGGCAGAGAACTGCAAGCTTGTGTCAACACAGTAAATCTCAAAAAATCAGTAGAGCAAACAGTATCAAAGTCCATGATTCCCTCAGATAAAGTCTTTAATATGATGGTCCGTTGCTCCACTCATAACCAGATATCCATGATCCTCCATGATCCTCAATCCATGATCCACATTCGACAGTGCACTGTTGAAACCAACTTCCCTTCTGCTCTTTTGAACATGATCGTAAGTTGTTATATGTATTTCTCATACACATTCATTCACTGTTTCTATTTGTGTCTAATACTTTGAGTTGGATTTTTTTTTGGAACCAATTGTTTTTCTCCATTGTTTGGAGGTTTTTTTAATTGGTTCCCCCCCCCCCCCCACATTATTATATTATTAGTAGAAACCAATGATAATTACTTGCTGCATTATCAGCTGAGTATCGCTGTGTGATACAAATATTCAAGTTGAATTTCCTCACTGGGAGATTTTGAGGTTTCATTTTGGATAACATTTTTTTGATTTGTGTTCTTGGAAACCATGAAGGTCTGTTTATGTGTCTTTTCAAACTACTACTACTACTACTACTACTACTATTTAACATTTCTAGAGCGCTACAAAGTGTACGCAGCGCTGTACAAACACAGAAGAAAGACAGTCCCTGCTCAAAGAGCTTACAATCTAATAGACAAAAAACTGATGATTTTTATAATAATTGACATTTTTCAGTTTGTTTTCTATTTTGTACATTTGAGGATTCAAGTAACATATCCATGGAGAAAAGGTGGCTGAGGGGAGATATGATAGAGGTCTATAAAATAATGAGTGGAGTTGAACGGGTAGATGTGAAGCGTCTGTTCATGCTTTCCAAAAATACTAGGACTAGGGGGCATGCGATGAAGCTACAATGTAGTAAATTTAAAACGAATCGGAGAAAGTTTTTCTTCACTCAACGTGTAATTAAACTCTGGAATTCATTGCCAGAGAATGTGGTAAAGGTGGTTAGCTTAGCGGAGTTTAAAAAAGGTTTGGACGGCTTCCTAAAGGAAAAGTCCATAGACCGTTATTAAATGGACTTGGGAAAAACCCACTATTTCTGGGATAAGCAGTATAAAATGTTTTGTACTTTTTTGGGATCTTGCCGGGTATTTGTGACCTGGATTGGCCACTGTTGGAAACAGGATGCTGGGCTCGATGGACCTTTGGTCTTTCCCAGTATGGCAATACTTATGTACTTATGTAAGTCATGCTGGCTGCAGTCATTGTCAACTGCATATTGACTCAGTGCATGTACTTCTGGTCTATCCGGTACTCAGTCTTTAAACAATGGCAAAAACGCAAACAAGATGCATCAATACAACATGTTGGCCAACTCAACGGGTATAATTGATAGTGACTCCAATCCAGTGTTTCTCTATGCATATCAACATCAGCCTCTTTCATATCAATCTTTGTTTTTATTTTCAGTCATAAGTGACTCTTTAAGAAGCCTCACTAAAGACCCCTTTTACCAAGCTTTGGTAAAAGGGTCCTCCAGTGGCATCAGCATGTGAATTTGCAGCATGCTGAGGCCCACTTTTACCACAGCGGGATAAAGGTTGTATTTGGTGTGCAGCCATTTCTAGGGGAATCCCTTACTGCCAGCTATTTAGGTGTCAGTAAGGATGGTAACCCGGCAGCATGTGGTGCTGCCCAATTACCACCGGGTAAGCCCCGGCACTACAAAAACAAAACAAATACTTTTATTGCGCCAGAAATGGTACATTTGGGGATGGGAACTAAAGCCAGGCTCCTGCGATAGCCCGGCAGTAGTTCCTGATTGGGCGCGCAGCAAAGCGGCCCTAAGGTTGCTTTAATAACAGGCAAGGTTTTGGTTGAAAGTCCTTTATAAATGGAACGGTACAGCATAGTGGGTGTAGTGCTTCAGTGTGCGAAGGAAGAGCGGGACTTGGGGGTGATTGTGTCTGATAACCTTAAAGCTTTCAAACAGGTAGAAAAAGCGAAGATCAAAGCCAGAAGGATGCTTGGGTGCACAAAGAGAGGCATGACCAGCAGGAAAAAGGAGGTGATAGTGTCGTTGTATAAGTCTCTGGTGAGGCCTAATTTGGAGTACTGCGTGCAGTTCTGGAGACCGCACCTACGGAAAGATATAAACAGGATGGAGTCGGTCCAGAGGGCGGCTACGAAATTAGTAAGCGGTCTTGAATGCAAAAATTATAGGGACAGGCTTATGAACCTCAACATGTTTACGCTGGAAGAGAGGAGGGAGAGAGGAGACATTATAGAGACGTTTAAATATCTCAAGGGCATTTACGTACAGGAAGAGAGCCTTTTTCAACTGAAGGAGAGCTCTGGAATGAGGGGTCATATGACAAAGTTAAGAGGGAATAGGCTTAGGAGTAACCTAAGGAAGTATTATTTCACAGAAAGGGTGGTGGAGGCGTGGAATGGCCTCCCGGTGGAGTCGAGGACTGTTCCAGAATTGAAAAAGGCATGGGATAAGCATGTGGGATCGCTTAGGAACAGGAAGAATTAGGGGTTACAGAGGATAGGCAGGCTGGATGGGTCATGTGGCCTTTATCTGCCGTCATGTTCTATGTTTCTATATTGAACTGATTGGAATTTGAATTTGTAGTGGTTGAAATTTATTTAAAGATAAAAAAAAATCTCAAGACGCAGAAATCAGAATTTTTCATCAATCAAATCTAGTGCAAATGATGTTCTAAATAAAATAAGAAAAGCTTTCTTCTTCTCGGGTTGTATATGCTTAGAGATTCAGCCGCATTGAGCAATTGTGTCATATACAAAAAAAACAATAGCATGTGGAATTCTCTTTCTTCTTCAACCAACACAACACCATATTACTGACGGGTGAAGTAGGTGAATGCTATAATAAGTTGATGGATATTTACCCAAGGAAATCTGAGGCAAGCCTTTTCCTTTACCGAGAGCTACCACCTAAACTTAGCATAGCACCAAGACAAAGGACACCTCATTCTTCTAGCGCCTGCCCCGCTCAGCAACCTTTTGTGTATCACCTCAGCTATTAGAATAATGGGTTGGAAAGAAAAAGAAAATGATAAAATACAAATTTCACTCGGATCAGGTCTGGATTACTTCCCCGTGCCCTTGCTTTTATTAAGAGATTTGGAGTTTCATTGAAATTCAGAATTCCTATGAAAAGAAGAAAGAAATAACACAGTGGCATGGACTTCTCTTTCAAGGGGATTGCCGACTGACCCATCCAAATGAAAAGGCTCAATGTCTGGCTGACAGGTCCCTGAGCAGCCCTGACTGACAGCTTCATTCCTCGGGCTCTCAGATGACATCTGAATTATGGTAGGGAGGACGAGGAATGAAGGGGCCGGGGAGTAGCAAGAGAGACACTTTGTTCCATAAAAAGAGTCATTGGTATACTTTGCAGTTCAACCGCTAGTGGTTAAAGTACAAAAAAGGTCGTAAATCAGCATAAGACTCGCCATCTTCCAAATTCACTGATAGTTGTCCATCCAATATTAGAGCACATGAGGGTTCAGGAGAAAAGCTAGATGGGTCCGTTTTTTGTCTCCTTATGGTAAAAGAAATATTGAAGTGCAGTTCAGAACAGAGGCTGATTTTACTCATAAGGACAATTTCCTCTCACTGGGCAAAAACAAGCCTGTTGTGTAAAATGAAATGTGTGTTTTTATATGCATTAGGAAGAGGTGTTCTGAGAAGAATTGTTAGTGCAGTGACTGCTTCAATGTAGGAAAGGCTTTGTGTTTATAAAACTACCCACGTTGTTTTAGCTGGAAGAAATACTCACTAGTAATTGATCCAAAATCCTCAGGTGGAAAATGCTCTCAGACTTTCCAGTAACGAAGGAAACATGAAATTTACTCTTCCAAGGCTTGTGTGCACTGAACTATTTTTAAAAACACAAATGGGACAACTTTACCAGGAAAAATAATATGGCAAATATGAATGCTTGGTCTAGTCCAGGGACTCTCAATCCAGTCCTCGGGACACACTTAGAGGGGCATAATCGAATATTTCCGGCGAAATAGATCACCGGTGATCTATTTTGGCGGTGGCGCAACGGCTGGCCAGAACCGTATTATCGAAAAAGATGGCCGGCCATCTTTTTTTTCGATAATACTGTTTAGCCCGGTCAAATGCCAGAGTTTGCCAGGTTTGAGATGGCCGGTTTTGTTTTTCAGCGATAATGGAAAAAAATGCCGGCCATCTCAAACCTCGTGAAATCCAAGGCATTTGGTCATGGGAGGAGCCAGCATTTGTAGTGCACTGGTCCCCCTGACATGCCAGGACACCAACCGGGCACCCTAGGGGGCACTTCTAAAAATGTTTAAAAAATACACAAATAGCTCCCAGGTGCATAGCTCCCTTACCTTGGGTGCTGAGCCCCCCAAATCCCCCCCAACCCACTCCCCACAACTCTACACCATTAACATAGCCCTTATGGGTGAAGGAGGGCACCTACATGTGGGTACAGTGGGTTTGGGGGGGAGGGGTTGGAGGGCTCAACACTTAGTACCACAAGTGTAACAGGTAGGGGGGGACCTGGGTCTGCCTGCCTGAAGTGCACTGCACCCATTAAAAACTGCTCCAGGGACCTGCATACTGCTGTCAGGGAGCTGGGTATGACATTTGAGGCTGGTAAAAAAAGGTTTCGATTTTTATTTTTTTTAGTGTGTGAGGGGGTTGGTGACCACTGGGGGAGTACGGGGAGGTCACCCCCCATTCCCTCCGGTGGTCATCTGGTGAGTTGGGGGACCTTTTTGAGGCTTGGTCGTGAAAATAAAAGGACCAAGTAAACCCGTCGAAATACTGCTTAATGCCACTTTTTTTTCCATTATCCGCGAAAGCCAGCCATCTGGTAGCCACGCCCATGCCCGCCCATGTCCCTCCACGCCCCTTTGAACTTTCACCGGCGAGGCGACGGGAAAGCGGCGATGCTGTCAAAAAAGCAGCTTTCGATTATACCAATTTCCCTGCTTTTCCGAGATCGCCGCCATCTCCCGATTTATGTCGGAAGATGGCCGGTGATCACTTTCGAAAATAAGCTGGATAGTAGATTAAGCAATCAAGTATAAAGAGTTCGTATTCAGAATAACAGATAAGGTGGTATTGCGTTAATTCGTGGTAGAGTAGGCTTTGGTAGTCGAGTATAGAGAGTTAGTATGATGCACTTACTGCCTCCTCTTCAGGAAAACTGCAATTGCACCTTGGCGGACTGTACAAATCAGATCATGGAACATAGTAACATAGTAGATGACGGCAGAAAAAGACCTGCACGGTCCATCCAGTCTGCCCAACAAGATAACTCATATTTGGTGCTTTTTGTGTATACCCTACTTTGATTTGTACTTGTGCTCTTCAGGGCACAGACCGTATAAGTCTGCCCCGCACTATCCCCGCCTCCCAACCACCAGCCCCATCTCCCAATCACCGGCTCTGGCACAGGCACAGACCGTATAAGTCTGCCCAGCACTATCCTCACCTCCCCACCACCAGCCCTGCCTCCCAACCACCGGCTCTGACACAGACCGTACAAGTCTGTCCAGCACTATCCCCGCCTCCCAACCACCAGTCCCGCTTCCCACCACCGGCTCTGGCACAGACCGTATAAGTCTGCCCAGCCCTATCCCCGCCTCCCGATCTTGACTAAGCTTCTGAGGATCCATTCCTTCGGCACAGGATTCCTTTATGCTTATCCCACGCATGTTTGAATTCCGTTACCGTTTTCATTTCCACCACCTCCCGCGGGAGGGCATTCCAAGCATCCACTACTCTCTCCGTGAAAAAATACTTCCTGACATTTTTCTTGAGTCTGCCCCCTTCAATCTCATTTCATGTCCTCTCGTTCTACCACCTTCCCATCTCCGGAAAAGGTTCGTTTGCGGATTAATACCTTTCAAATATTTGAACGTCTGTATCATATCACCCCTGTTTCTCCTTTCCTCCAGAGTATACATGTTTAGTTCAGCAAGTCTCTCCTCATACGTCTTGTAACGCAAATCCCATACCATTCTCGTAGCTTTTCTTTGCACCGCTTCAATTCTTTTTACATCCTTAACAAGATACGGCCTCCAAAACTGAACACAATACTCCAGGTGGGGCCTCACCAACGACTTATACAGGGGCATCAACACCCCCTTTCTTCTGCTGGTCACACCTCTCTCTATACAGCCTAACAACCTTCTAGCTACGGCCACCGCCTTGTCACACTGTTTCGTCGCCTTCAAATCCTCAGATACTATCACCCCAAGATCCCTCTCTCCGTCCGTACCTATCAGACTCTCCCCGCCTAACACATACGTCTCCCGTGGATTTCTACTTCCTAAGTGCATCACTTTGCATTCCTTCGCATTGAATTTTAATTGCCAAACCTTAGACCATTCTTCTAGCTTCCGTAGGTCCTTTTTCATGTTTTCCACTCCCTCCGGGGTGTCCACTCTGTTGGAAATCTTGGTGTCATCCACAAATAGGCAAACTTTACCTTCTAACCCTTCGGCAATGTCACTCATAAATATATTGAACAGAATCGTCCCCAGCACCGATCCTTGAGGCACTCCACTACTTACCTTTCGCTCCTCCGACCGAATTCCATTCACCACCACCCTCTGGCGTCTGTCCGTCAACCAGTTCTTAATCCAGTTCACCACTTCGGGTCCTATCTTCAGCCCAAGTAGACACTTGAAGCCAAATGGGTAGAGTATAAAACTGTATTAGGCACCACTCATATGCTAGATCCAACACAGATTCTATTCGTTTTGGAACACTACAGTTTTGATCTAGCAACGAGTCAATATAACCAATAACTCACCCCCTAACATGGCACGTAGTTAGTGGATTATTTTTAACAACCTAGCAGTTTTAATTATCACTCAATAGCCATTGCTCTGAGCCCATGCTAAAAGTTAGTGGTGGCTATATCCCACACTAACTGCTGAACACATTTTCATAATCAGGTCCCTAACTGTATAGTATGGAATGAGGTAGGGATTGGGTGGGGAATGAGCATGGACTGTGCCTTGCCGGTAACACATGATAGCTCATAAATAAAGCGGATCATTTAAAACCACCTCAATAGATGACATTAAGGAGCAAACTTCTATAAATGACACCTAAAGTGGGGGAACAAAAACTGAGTGCTAAGCTTTGATCCTGGAGACCTGGGTTCAATTCCTTCTGCAGCTCCTTGTGACCTTGGGCAAGCCACTTAACCCTCCATTGCCCTAGGTACAAAACTTAAGATTGTGAGCTCTCTAGGGACAGAGAAAGTACCTGCATATAGTGTGTACAGCGATGCATACATCTAGTAGCGCTGTAGAAATGATTAGTAGTTCTCCAATGGCCGAGTTGTGTAAGTCCCAGGGCATTTTTTGAGGGGGTACTTGTCTGCTAAAATTGACCCATGGTCCCCAAGTTTTAATGAAAGAGCTCAGGCCCTACACACCAATTCTGCCTTGTCATAGATTCTGTGACTGGTTGCAGGGGGTCTGGCTATTGTGGGGTGGGTCCCTCAATGATTACCCCACCCCTGAAGGGTGGCCTGGCATTTGAGTACCGGCACCTTTTTCTCTAGAAAAAACACACCGGTAAGTCCACAGATATGCACCAAACTTTAGGTGTGACCACTTATGCCATCATGTCTTGGATAAGAAGGATATAAATTTGATAAATAAATTCATTAAATGTCTATGGCTGGTGTAAATGCTGGCACCTAAAATCCGCAGTTTTGCACCAAAATGCAGCCATTCTATAAAGTGTGCACAAGAATAATAGGAACTCCCCAACACAGCCATGTTTTTCCCAAGTTAATGCCTCCTATGCAGTTGCATGTGAGAGATGTTCCATTAGATTGTAAGCTCTTTGAGCAGGGACTGTCCTTCTATGTTAACTTGTACAGCGCTGCGTAACCCTAGTAGCGCTTTAGAAATGTTAAATAGTAGTAGTAGTATTAGTTAGCAGCTCAGTGTACAGAATAAGGGCTCAATCAATTACACATGCAACTGCTAATTAGTGCCAATTAGTGCTTGTTAATGCCAATTATTAATACTTATCTCCAATTAAGTGCCAATTTAGCACTAATTCTCTAATTATGTAACACACGTAACTGACCCTATTCTATAACTGGGTACGCAATTGGGTGCCTAAGTTTAGACCGCCATTTATAGACTCGGAGGGTAAATGTATCCACATTACCTGCAATGCACTTAATGTATGCTAAGACCATTATTTTAAAAACATGCCCTCATGTAAACAGTACTTGATAAATCCAATAATACCGACAAAAATATTTTATAACATGCAGGGACATATAACATGTGACAAAGCTAGCACTTGGGGCCCCACAGAGAAGCAACTAATCCCTGAACTACGGTTCCCAGAAGCCCTTGCAAGCAGGAAAGAGGAGGGTAGCCCCAAAAGGGTGGAACGGATTTCAAACCCCAGCAGGGGGAGCAGTGGCTCAGTGCTAGGGGAGCCAGTTACTCCCTTCCCCACTAGAGGGAGAAGGGGAGGTGAGGCTCAGTCCCTTAGCTGCATCACCAGTATATAATTCCCTCCAGCTGTGAGAGGAGAGAGAGATTTCCGGGTGGCTCCCAGCCTCCAGGAGGGAGAGGAAACTGATTGAGAGAGAAGTTGCCATGGAGTAGGTGGAGGATGGAAAGAGCCTGCCACTGGAGCTTCCCTGGGGGGGGGGGGGGGGGGGGGGGGGGGGGGGAGAGTAAGCTGCCATGGAGTGTGAGAATGTAAATGGTAACCCTGACCAGCACATGAAGGCAATGTGAGAGGCCACAGGGGTGTGGTGCTATGAGGTAGGAGGAAAGCTGCCAGCCCTGTTTGGTACAGGGTGCTCCTGGGTGCTGTGAAGAGGACAGGGGCATTAAGTAGTGGTTTCCTTTGTAGAGACTGTTTGTGAAAGGGTTGAATTATTGGGATGTATAGAACAGCAGGCTGAACTTTGACTGAGCCCTTCTGAGGTAGAGGGGAAGGTAGTGGAAAGGAAGTAGGCCTGAACTGTTAAGGAACTTAATGTTGGCTGGAGTTTGGAACCCGGCCTGAACCCTGTGTGTGAACTGAATTTTAATTTTGAGAGTGGGACTGAATTGAGAATAAAGCACTTTGGTCTTAAGTCCATATGGCAGTCTGGTTGTTTGCTGGAAACCTGTGAGCCTAACCGGGCTGCCGGCCCCAACACCAGAGTGGAGGAAGCGGACCCCTTTACAAACATAAAAAACAATCAGTCCCAGCACTTAGTTCTCTAAATATCCTATAATGGCAGAGTGGGAATTAAAGCAAAATCATGTCCATTAACTATTTAGTCACGCTCCCAAAATGTCTTATTCTTATAGTAATGTCAACGTTTTTAAGAAGGATCATCAGAATCTGCAGTGCTTCAAGAATTTTCATATATAGCTGCGCAGTGCAAATCGTCATTGAGCCGCATTATTTCTAAAAAAAAAATTGGAAAGTAAAATATATATTACACTTGTTTCTAAAAGTTTTGTAGTTATTGCATTTAGACTCAATCCAGCATTTCTATAATGGCGGAGGTTCTCTCAGTATTGAAATCTGCTGCCAGTTGAACGTTCGAATGTGTCTCACTGGGATCGTAACCACTTGCTGAAGTCACTGGCCAGCACTAGAACCCTGCTTGCCTAACGTCAGGACTCATGAGGTGGTTATGATCCAGTGAGAGAGCAGGAAGCACGCGACCGGCAAAAAGAATAGCGGAAAGTTGAAGAACAGTGGGAGCGGACAGGTGAAGAAAAGTGGGAGCAGGCAGAGACGTCCCTACGTGCAGGTCGCCCCCCCCTCCAAAATCACCAACCCCCCTCTGCTACCCTTCCCTCCCCCCTCTTACCAGGGTCCCGGCGGCAGCAGTGAAGAGCGAGCAGGCTCGGCGAGTCTGCTGCCTTCCCTTCTCTTCGCTCTCAGCTCTGATCTGGCTCTGATTCTGACTCTGGTCCCGCCCTTGCGGAAACAGGAAATGTCCAGTGACATTTACATGTGGAGAGCCACACCATGCAGAGATTTCAAGGATGGGAGGCTACGTACACATGTAGGTTACGGAGTGGCCTAGTGGTTAAAGCACCACTCTTGCCATCCAGAGGTGGCCAGTTCAAATACCACTGCTGCTTCTTGTGATCTTGGGCAAGTCACTTAACCCTCCATTGCCTCAAATACAAACTTAGACAGGGAAATGTCTAGTGTACCTGAACGTAACACACCTTGAGCTACTTCTTAAAAAAGGTATGAGCAAAATCCAAATAAACAAATATATTTTAGAAACAGAATACATTTGAATGAGGAAAAATTGAAAGTCCTGCTGCTTAATTGTTGGTACTGATATGTGTAGTAGGTTTTTTAAATGTGGCAGCTATATGTGGAAGTGAAACAACTTACACGTGAAAGTTGTGACAATTGCTTCTATGAGTTAGTGGCAGCAGCTCCACTTGAAAGCTGCAGGGTCCTTGCCATTCATTTTTTTCAACATTTATATCTTTGTAAAAGGTCAGCCCCAGTTGCACATGCTGGCAAAAGCATGTGCACTTCTGTAGGTATTTTACAAAACGGTGGCATAGCTAGGTGGGGCCATGGGGGCCTGGGCCCCTCTAAATTTCCTCTTGGCCCCTGGTTTTGCTGGAGGGGGTCCCCAACCCCCGTCAGCTAACGCATTGTCCAGCACTGTTCTCCTGCGCGCCGCATTGCCTGCCCTGCTCTATCTTCCTCTCACGTCCAGCAAGCTCCTTTTAGTGAAACCATCACTAGACCCTACCTGTCCCTCCAACTACCGCCCCATCTCCCTCCTACCCTTCCTCTCCAAGATACTTGAGCGCGCAGTCCACAGCCGCTGCCTTGATTTTCTCTTCTCTCATGCCATTCTCGATCCGCTTCAATCCGGTTTTCACCCTCTTCACTCGACAGAAACAACACTCTCTAAAGTCTGTAATGACCTGTTCCTTGCCAAATCCAGAGGCCACTACTCCATCCTCATCCTCCTCGATCTATCCGCCGCTTTTGACACTGTCAATCATGACTTACTTCTTGCCACACTGTCCTCATTTGGGTTCCAGGGCTCTGTCCTCTCCTGGTTCTCCTCCTATCTCTCCCACCGCACCTTCAAAGTTCACTCTCATGGATCTTCCTCCACCCCCATCCCCTTATCTGTTGGTGTTCCCCAGGGATCTGTCCTTGGACCCCTTCTCTTCTCAATCTACACCTCTTCCTTGGACTCCCTGATCTCATCTCATGGTTTCCAGTATCATCTCTATGTTGATGACACCCAACTGTATCTCTCCACACCAGACATCACCGCGGAGACCCAGGCAAAGGTATCGGTCTGCTTATCCGACATTGCTGCCTGGATGTCCAACCGCCACCTGAAACTGAACATGTCCAAGACCGAGCTTATCGTCTTTCCACCAAAACCCACTTCTCCTCTTCCTCCACTTTCTATCTCTGTTGATAACACCCTCATCCTCCCCGTCTCATCTGCCCGCAACCTCGGAGTCATCTTTGACTCCTCTCTCTCCTTCTCTGCGCATATCCAGCATATAGCCAAGACCTGTCGCTTCTTCCTCTTTAACATCAGCAAAATTTGCCCTTTCCTCTCGGAACACACCACCCGAACTCTCGTCCACACTCTCATTACCTCTCGCCTGGACTACTGCAACTTACTCCTCACCGGCCTCCCACTTAGCCATCTATCCCCCCTTCAATCTGTTCAGAACTCTGCTGCATGTCTCATATTCCGCCAGAACCGATATACTCAAATCACCCCTCTCCTCAGGCCACTTCACTGGCTTCCGATCAGATACCGCATTCAATTCAAGCTTCTCCTTCTTACCTACAAATGCACTCAGTCTGCTGCCCCTCACTATCTTCCTACCCTCATCTCCCCTTACGTTCCCGCCCGTAACCTCCGTTCACAGGATAAATCCCTCCTCTCAGTACCCTTCTCCACCACTGCCAACTCCAGGCTCCGCTCATTCTGCCTCGCCTCACCCTATGCTTAGAACAACCTTCCTGAGCCCTTACGCCAAGCCCCCTCCCTGCCCGTCTTCAAGTCTTTGCTTAAAGCCCACCTCTTCAATGCTGCGTTTGGCACCTAACCCTTACCGTTCAGTGAATCCAGACTGCCCCAATTTGACTGCCCCTATCGGACCAACCGTTCACTTGTCTATTAGATTGTAAGCTCTTTGAGCAGGGACTGTCTCTCTTTGTTAAATTGTACAGCGCTGCGTAACCCTAGTAGCGCTCTAGAAATGTTAAGTAGTAGTAGTAGTAGGTCATTACTGCCCGGTTACCATGTGAGACTTTACCACTAGGTCGATGGCTGGCGGTAAGGTCGTGGACCTAAAATGGACGCGCGTCAATTTTGATTTTGCCGCGCGTCCATTTTCGGAATTAAAAAAAAAAAGGCCTTTTTTACAGGCTCGCTGAAAAATGGGATCGGCGCGTGCCCAAAACCCATGCCTACGCTACCGCAGGCCATTTTTCAGAGCACCTTAGTAAAAGGACCCCTTAACCGAAACGTCCCCTTAAGGCCTAATTCCCTAAGGGGAAGCACTTTCCTAAACTGAGCGCTTAGAATGTAAGACCTTGATGGACGGAACTTAAACTACTTGAATAAATATCGACAGCAATGTGTATCATTTCAACAACACTTTTTAACGGAGTTCAAACATGCATGGGATATGCATAGAGGAATCCTGTGCAGAAGGAATGGATCCTCAGAAGCTTAGCTGAAATTGGGTGGCGGAGCAGGTGGAGGGGAAGAGGGGTTGGTGGTTGGGAGGCGAGGATAGTGGAGGGCAGACTTATACGGTCTGTACCAGAGCCGGTGATGGGAGGCGGGACTGGTGGGTGGGAGGCGGGAAATACTGCTGGGCAGACTTATACGGTCTGTGCCATGAAAAGGACAAGTACAAATTCAAGGTAAGGTATACACATATGAGTTTGTCTTGGGCAGACTGGATGGACAATGCAGGTCTTTTTCTGCCGTCATCTACTATGTTACTATGTTACTATGTAACACTTGTGTAGGACTTTTATATAGGTCAATAACAATGACTAAACAGCAGAGCTATTGGTGGAGTAAGTTTTTTTGAAAAGGAATGTTTTCAGCAACTTCTTGAAGAGATGGTGATCAGCTTGCGATTTTAAGAACAAGGGTAAAGCATTCCAAATCTTCGGGCTGGTGTAGTGGAAAGACGAGGCAAAAAGAAGCTTGTATTTGACACCCCTACAAGATGGGTAATGTAGTTGGAGGTAGGAGCGAGCTGTGTTTACGGCATTTCTTGGTGGAAGATCAATTAAAGGAATCATGTATTCCGGAGCTAATCCGTAAAGTATTGTATGTGTTAACGTGCAGATCTTAAAGGCGATTCGTTCCTTTACTGGTAGCCAGTGTAGATTGAGACGCAGAGGCTGCGCATGTACCATACGCGATTTTCCCAGGATTCCTGCTGCAGTGTTCTGGGCAGTCTGGAACCTCTTCAGTAAGTGCTCCTGACAGCCCGCATATATCCCGCTAGAATAATCTAGGTGAGACAGAACTAGCCAATGAACGAGAGTGCGGAAAAGCTCTCTAGTGAGACATAATCTAATACACCACAGCCTCCACATTGCATATATATATATATATATAAAGAGAGAGAGAGAGAGAGAGATTTGAGCATGACTAAACATGTATATAAGCAGACAAATATAGTTGTGTATTGATAAAGGAAAGCTAGCCTCATAGGTCCTACTTAGATCTTCACGGCAAAAATGCATATGGCCTTAACCAAGGTCACTAACAATGACCACCTTATCCTCTCTTCCCGCAGTAGCAACCAAATGTCAGCTCACAAGGGAGCTGACACATTAGACGCAGTCCAGCTGTCCCTTCCACAATCACCTCTGTCCTCCTCCTCCCTCAGCTGTAACCATTCACATGCGATCCTTTTCAGAAATGCTGGATCTAGTTTTCTTCCACAACAGAATGTGGTCCCCTAAAGATAGTTGTGTAGGTTAGTTCAGTCTCTCTCTCTTTTTCAATAAAAGAGCGAAGAATAGCATTGTTTTCCATTTAAATGCCACTACTCTGAATCTTTTTATAGAGCTGGCATTTCTCGTGCATGAAGAGCAAGAAAGCGGTAACATAATCATGAAACCAAATTACATGTGGTTAGGGACAAACTGATTTGGATTAAATCCCGAAGCACGGCTAATTCCAGGGATAGCTCCCATAAAAGGACTCAGAATAGATCAGCCTGCAAAAGTAGCTTATATAAGGCTCAGTCACATTATGATCGATTAAGGCGCATAAAACAATGATATACATGCTCACGTAGGTGCTTAGAAAATTGCATGAGATATTTATGTATATAACTAGGCAATCAGAAAACACTGTAGTTTTTTTATTTATTTATTTGTTACATTTGTACCCCGCGCTTTCCCCACTTATAACAGGCTCAATGCGGCTTACATAGTAGTAAAATAAACGAAGTATAGTGCAGAGAAAGGCTAAGCTAGTAGAGTAATGGAGATGTGTAGGTAGGTAATATTAAAAGAGAGAGGGAGTGTCGTTATGCTCATATTAGCCCTCTCCTCAAGTCACTTCACTGGCTTCCTATCCGTTTCCGCATACAGTTCAAACTCCTCTTATTGACCTATAAGTGCATTCACTCTGCAGCTCCTCAGTACCTCTCCACTCTCATCTCTCTTATCTGCACCCCAGGGGCATAGCCAGTAAACAGATTTTGGGTGGGCCTAGGCAAGAAGTGGGTGGGCACCAAGTGTTCTCTCCCCCCCCCCCCCCCCCCCAACCACCACCCAAAAAATACCTCAGCTGGTGGAAAAATGCTTCTTTCCAACTTGGCAGTCAGCAGCAGCATGCGCAGGTGCCGGTATTGTGGAGAGTAGCTTTTTTATTACCATCAGGAGAAAGTCTTCAGCTGGCTGAGCTTGGGATCCCACCAGCTACCACTAAACGTGTGCTACTGTTGGGTGGGCCTGAGCCCTGGCCCACCCAGGCCCACCTGTGGCTATGCCACTACTGCACCCTTCTCCTCCACCGCTAACTCCAGACTCCGTATCTTGCTACTCTTTGGGATTCTACACAGAATGTTGCTACTCTTTGGGATTGCGGAATCTTGCTACTCTTTGTCCTTATCTCTTATTTGTCCTGTTTGTCTGTCCTAATTAGATTGTAAGCTCTGTGGAGCAGGGACTGCCTCTTCCTTTTTTAAGTGTACAGCACTGCGTACGTCTAGTAGCGCTATAGAAATGATAAGTAGTAGTAGTAGTCTTTGGGATTCCGGAATCTTGCTACTCGTTGTCCTTATCTCTTATTTGTCCTGTTTGTCTGTCCTAATTAGATTGTAAGCTCTGTGGAGCAGGGACTGTCTCTTCATGTTCAAGTGCACAGCGCTGTGTACGTCTAGTAGCGCTACAGAAATGATAAGTAGTAGTAGTAGTCTTTGGGATTCCGGAATCTTGCTGCTCTTTGGGATTCCGCATAGAATGTTGCTACTCTTTGGGATTCTGGAATCTTGCTACTCTTTGAGATTCTACACAGAATGTTGCTACTCTTTGGGATTCCGGAATCTTGCTACTCTTTGTCCTTATCTCTTATTTGTCCTGTTTATCTGTCCTAATTAGATTGTAAGCTCTGTCGAGCAGGGACTGTCTCTTCATATTCATGTGTACAACGTTGCGTACGTCTAGTAGTGCTTTAGAAATGATAAGTAGTAGTAGTAGTAGGGGGTAAAGGAAGCAGGGGGAGGTGCTAGTTTAGTCAAGATTGAGAAAATCAAGGGATAAGGTCGGGGTATGCATAGGGAAAAATAGGAGGAGATATGGTCTGAGTCAATATATAAATTTTATAAAGGCGTGTTAGTGTTTTTCATGCCCGCTAATGATTGGCATGCAGTAAACGCTAGAGAAGCCCATAGGAATATATGGGCGCCTCTAGCATTTGGCACATGCTTATTTTTAGCGTGTGCTGAAAACACTAACACACCTTTTTAAAAGGACCCCCCACAGTGCCTACATATATGTGGTATAACTGAAACAGGGTGGAGGTCAACCTTGAACCCTGGAATACGCTCTGAAGGTATTTACCCCTCTGAAGCAGTGGGACACAGCACCTCGAAACAGTGGCCAGCGTCAGGGAGACCTATAACACAGAAGTTAAGTGTTATTTGGTTGAAAAATCAAGAAAATTTAAAAAAAATCGACCTGCTTGAATTAAAGTTTTGGGAGATTTTTTTTTTTTTTAAAGCTGATGATTGAAAGATGGAGGTGTGTATAAGAACAGCACCCATCAAATTCTGAGGTCAGTCAGAAATTCAATAAGTAAGGACTCTCTCAAAACGCTGACATCGGCATATATTACTTCACGTTTAGACTACTGTAACATTGTATATGCTGGGATTACTCAAGCAAACTTAAAGCGATTACAAAGAATTCAAAATACAGCAGCACGTATGATCTGTAGGGCCCGGAGGGATGATCGAGCAACACCTTTATTGCATCATCTGCACTGGCTCCCGGTCGAAGCAAGAATAAAGTTTAAGGCTCTTGTCCTGACACACAAAGCCTTTCACACATTAAACCCTAGCTACTTGTCGAATTTAACAATCCCCTACACCGCTATGCGAACTCTCAGATCCCTATCAGATAACAGGTTAGTCATTCCCCCTCTTACTAAGGCTAGGTGGGAATCTACACGGAGATCGGCTTTTTTCTACCTGTCACCCTCCCTTTGGAATAGCCTTCCAAAGGAGATCAGATTAGAGAAATCTTATCTCCATTACCGAAAACTTCTGAAAACCTTTCTCTTTATAAGCTACGTAGAACAGAACTTAGCATAATAAGATAAGGTCAAAAAGACAAAGAAAAATGGGATAGCTTAACTGGATATTAGATTTTTAACTTGTATTGATTTATTATGTCGTTTATCTTGATTGCTGTGCTTTCCTGTCATGAATGGAATTCCTATGTCTGTTTATTTGTATATACCAATTTTTTTATATATATGTAAACCGTTCTGTTTTGCAGATGCAATAAGATACGGTATATAAATTAACATAAATAATAAATAATAATATGTATGGTGGTATGAATAGAACCATAAGCACTGATTTAAGTAAACGTCAACTAGGATTTTCTTAACTGAAGGAGTTACCGGAGGCATAAAATGAGCAAAGCAAGAGTAAGTGGACCATCAACTGTTCTTTATGCATTTTATAAAACACTTCCATATTTGCTATTCTTACAAACATATACACTCGCAAAGCGGTCCTTTTACTAAGCTGCGTCCATGCCTACTTGCGCCCAATGCGTGGAAATTCTGAGTTACCGCCCGGCTACCTTGTGTCCCGAGCAGTAATTTCATTTTTGACGCGTGTCCGATATGTGCATCAGAAAATATTTTTATTTTCTGGCGCAATGGCAGTAATCGTCATTTGGACACGCATTGTCCATTACTGTCCGGTTAATGCATTAGACACTACCACTAAGTCAATGGACACGCACCAATTTTAATTCCGCTGCACGTCCATTTTCGACACAAAAAGAAAAAGGCATTTTTTTTACAGGTGCGCTGAAAAATAATCTTGTGAGTGGCCAAAACACGCACCTACACTACCGCAGGCCATTTTTCACCACACCTTAGTAAAAGGACCTCAAAGTTACTTCTGCCTTGGTGCAGGTGTAATCTTGGGCATTGTTGATTTAATCTTGAATTGATAATGAATATGACTGTTGAGCAGACTGGATGGACTGTTCAGGTCTTTATCTGCCATCACTTACTATATTATTATGTTACTATGAGGGGCATTTTCGAAAGAAACATCTAAGTTGGAATTTGGACGTCTTTGTAGAACATCCAAATTCGGAGGTGGGGAAAAGGTCATTTTCAACAAAAAATAGATGGATGTCCATCTTTGTGTTCGAAAATACCTTGGACGTCCTTGGTTTTGGATGTCTTTGATTTTCGGCCATTTTCAAAACCAAAGACGTCCAAGTCTAAAATGTCCAAATTCAAGCCATTTGGACGTGGGAGGAGCCAGCATTTTTAGTACACTGTTCCCCCTGACATGCCAGGACAGCAATCGGGCACCCTAGGGGACACTGCAGTGGAATTCATAAAATGCTTCCAGGTACACAGCTCCCTTATGTGTTGAGCCCCCCCCCCCCAAACCCCCCAAACCCACTACCCCGAACTGTACACCGCTACCATAGCCCTTATGGGTGAAGAGCATAGGCATAGTTTGACTGTTTCATTTGGGGGGGCAAAGAATGGGCGGAGCATATTAGCATATCATTTGCATGTATACATATGCAAATGAATATGCTAATATGGAGGAAGGAATTGAAATTTACAGGCAAAATATCACAGATGCACATTTCAAAAAGCTGACACATTTCAATTAATAAATTATGAATAAAATACTTTTATCTACCTTTGTTGTCTGATCATTTAGTTTTTCTATTCGCTTTGGTCCCAGTGTCTTCTGTTTTATGCAGTGTCTTCTTTCCAGTAGGCTTCCCTCTGCTCCCCACCCTCCCAGTCCCATCCATCTCTTGCTCCTTCCCTCTGCTCACCATCCCTCCGTCCCATCCATCTTCTGCTCCTTCCCTCTGCTGTGCCTGACCTCTCCCAATCCCATCCATCTCCTGGTCCATCCCTCTGCTCTCCACCCCTCCCAATCCCATCCATCTCCTGGTCCATCCCTCTGCTCCCCACCCCTCCCAGCACCATCCATCTTCCCTCTGCTCCCCACCCCTCCCAGTTCCATCCATCTTCCTTCTACTGCCCCCCCCCCTCCGCGAGGTCCAAGATCGTGACTCCGTTTACCCCCTCTCTTCCTCCCTCCCTCCGGTGCAGGCAACAGTATTCAGCTTTTTCAGTGTTCCTGGCAGCGGTAGCGATGTACACGCTGCCTTCGGTTTGCCCCGGAAGCCTTCTCTTCAAGTTCCTGTTCCCACCTATGCGGGAACAGGAACTTGAAGAGAAGGCTTCGAGGCAGAGCCAAAGGGAGCGTGTACAATGCTACTGCTGCCAGGAACGCTGGAAAAGACTGCTGCCTGCGCCGGAGGGAGGGAGGGAGGAAGGAAGAGAGAGGAGTAGACGGACACGCTCCTCTCCGTCCGCTTGGCTTCTCTGCCCGCGTCCCGCCTTCCTCTGACGTCAGAGGAAGGCGGGACGCAGACAGAGAGGGCAGGGAAGCCAAGCGGATGGAGAGAAGCGCGTGCCTGCATGTGTTTTTTTTTTAACTAATGGCGCGGTGGCGCCTCGTCGTCGTTTGGGGGGGCATTGCCCCCCCCAGTCTACGCCTATGGTGAAGAGGGCACCTATATGTGGGTACAGAGGGTTTCTGGTGGGTTTAGGAGGGCTCGCTGTTTCCTCCACAAATGTAACAGGTATTGGGGTGTGGACCTGGGTCCACCTGTCTGAAATGCACTGCACCTACTACTAAACTATTCCAGGGACCTGCATGTGCTGTCTTGGACTGGGGTATGAGATCTGAGGCTGGTATAGAGGCTGGCAGTAATATTTTTAATATTACACAATTAGGGACTCAATAGAGCTGCTGGAACACTCGTATTATCAATCACTAAATGGCTCCAGTCTATTAAATACAAAATATCTTTATTAAACACGTGTGCTTCAAAACCTGCTCACGTGTATTTAAAACCTTTATTCGCAAACAATATTCTCTTATATCATTCATACTCATTCACACCTTATAGTGCCTACATAGAAAATCTATAACAAGTAGAATTTATATACACGTTACTTTCTTGAATATTACTACACGCTGTGTCAAAGTTCGTGATTACTCGTCTCTCAAAGAGACTTCACAGCATTTAGAAACAGGAAACCTTTGCATGTGTCCATTCGCTCTGCTCTTCCGGTTTCCGGTTTCATATAAAGTTTCATGAAAGTTCAAAAAAGATCAAAAAAGACCCCAACTCGCTTCTCTGGGGGAAAAAACAACTCCACTTTCAATAGGCTTCATGCACTAAATTAGCGGAATGAGACATTCAATCTCATAACTGCTGTTACTTCGGTCCTTAAACAAGCTTCGGCTCCTCATGTTCTTTGAGGGTGGGAGGGGGTTAGTGACTACTGGGGGAGTAATGGGAGGTCATTCCCGATTCCTTCCAGTGGTCATCTGGTAATTTCGGGTACCTTTCTTTTTGTCTTATATCGTAATAAAAACAGGTCTGGGTGAAAATATCCAAGTTTTAGTCTATTATGACTCAAAGACGTCCAAGTCTTAGGAACGCCCAATCCCGCCTCTACCACGCCTCCGATACGCCCCCTTGAGATTTGGACGTCCTTGCGACGGACTTCTGAGAAAGACGTCCAAAATTGGGTTTCTATTATACTGATTTGGACGTCTCTGTGAGATGGACGTCCAAGTGCCGAATATGTCACTGTTTGGACGTCCATCTCTTTCGAAAATGAGCCTGTATGAGTCTTCAGTTAGGCTATTTTACTATGTTTTGCATGGTGCTGTTTGTTTTGATATTCCTTTCTGTTGAGTTTTGTACATACAAGTTGACCCCCTGCCACTGAGCTTGTCACTGAATAGTCGTGGCCCTGTTGAATTGTGTAGGTCATGTGATGATGATGTCATCAACCTACCGAACGTTTAGTACCCCTCCCACTAAACTTCTCATTGAATCGCTGTGGTCCCATTGAATTGTATGTTGGTCATGTGATGATGATGTCAATAACCCACCCAGGAAAGTGACTACAATTTGGAATTGCTAGTGGCATTTTGCACCATTGGCACACACTGTTGGGCAAACTCCTTGGGGTGAACTCTGAGGATACCTTTCTAACACTGGCTACTGTAAACGTTTTTCCCCACTTTGATATCTTTTTGTGTCTTATTTCTCTAGAATATTTTCCTTTGCTGTCCTGTTGATTCCCTATTAGCAATATTAACTCTTCACTATGTTCTATGCCAGTATTATTCTGGGGTCACAAGCCAGTTATACCCCCTCACCCTCAGAGTCGCCATAAGCCATCATGGGGCCCTTTTACTAAGACATGTAGGTGGCAACGCACATACAATGTGCATCAAATGGATCCTCAGGAGCTTAGTCAAGATTGGGAGGTGGGGCTGGTGGTTGGGAGGCGGGGATAGTGCTGGGCAGACTTATACGGTCTGTGCCAGAGCCGGTGGTGGGAAGCGGGACTGGTGGTTGGGAGGCAGGGATAGTGCTGGGCAGACTTATACGGTCTGTGCCAGAGCCGGTGGTTGGGAGGTGGGGCTGGTGGTTGGGAGGTGGGGATAGTGCTGGGCAGACTTATACGGTCTGTGCCTTGAAGAGCACAGGTACAAATCAAAGTAGGGTATACACAAAAAGCAGCAAATATGAGTTATCTTGTTGGGCAGACTGGATGGACCATGCAGGTCTTTTTCTGCCATCATCTACTATGTTGCTATGTTACTATGTTACTAAATTAGAAGTACCACCCGGTGGGTGGCGGTAAGGTCTCAGGCCCAAAATGGACGCCCGCTGATTTTTATATTGCCGCATGTTCATTTTCGACAAAAAAAGGTCTTTTTTTCAGGCGCACTGAAAAATGGACCTGCGCGTGTCCAATACGCATGCCTACAGCAGCGCAGGCCATTTTTCGGTGTGTCAGTAAAAGGGCCCCCATATTTCTTGTCCTCTTAAGTCTTCTGCACACAGCAATACTGTTCAGATTTTAGGAAGTTCGTTGTATTACAGGTCAATCCATTCAAAATCTCATTTTATACATGATCTGTTAATTGTTTCTCATTTTAGGTGCCTTCCACCGGGTTATTCAGTAATTTCTCAGTTTTTGTCTCGCTGTTCTGAGATGATTAAATTGTCCACCAATTGTTTTTTTTTCTTATCCGGAGGTATTAGTAGCAAAAATAGCTTCCCAACTAAAAATATTTTTCATTTTGGTTCTCTACTGCCCTCCCTCTCTTTCTGCTGCTGAATGGGAGGTTGGCTGATGATGATACTAAATTCCCCTGATTTATAAAAACAAAGAAAACAAACTTGCCTTGTTTTTCTAACAAATAAAACTATTTGCTAACTATTATTTTCTATCTATTTTTTTACACTAAAGTCTCTTGGTGAACTGCTGAAAATTTGAGGCTCTTAGCTTTAGAAATTCTAACTTTCTTAGTTTGATCTTTTTGGCCTTTAGAAAAGAAAGATTTGGGATCATGCTCGGTTCAGAACGTCTGTAGGCACTGAGCTCTTTAAATCCCTCCCACGCTCCCCAAAGCCTGTATTTAGTTATCTAGTCTTTCTAAGATACAGTACATAACCAATGAACTTCATTTAGGGGTCCTTTTACTCAAGCACACTAAGCACTTATGGTCCGATTCTATATACATAGAGGGGCATAATTGAACGAAAACGTCTATCTCCATGGGCGTTTATCTCCGAGAACAGGTCCGTGAAGGGGCGGACCGAACCGTATTTTCGAAAAAAATAGACGTCCATGTTTTATTCGACAATTTGTGAGCTGGGCGTTTTTCTTTTTCAGTGATAATGGAAAATGAAAGCGCCCAGCTCAAAAACGAATAAATCCAAGGCATTTGTTCGTGGGAGGGGCCAGGATTCGTAGTGCACTGGTCCCCCACACATGCCAGGACACCAACCGGGCACCCTAGGGGGCACTTTTACAAAAACAAAAAAAAAGGTAAAAGAGCTCTCAGGTGCATAGTACCCTTCTCTTGTGTGTTGAGCCCTCCAAATCCCCCTCAAAACCCACTGCCCACAAGTCTGCACCATTATTATAGCCCTAAGGGGTGAAGGGGGGCACCTACTGTACATGTGGGTACAGTGGGTTTGGGGGGTTGGACGACTAATAAGCATTAAGCAGCACAATTGTAACAGGTGGGGGGGGGGGATGGGCCTGGGTCCACCTGCCTGAAGTCCACTGCACCCCCTAACAACTGCTCCAGGGACTTGCATACTGCTGCCAGGGAGGTGGGTATGACATTTGATGGTGAAAATAAAAAGTTGTGAAACATCATTTTTTGTGGTGGGAGGGGGTTAGTGACCACTGGGGGAGTCAGGGGAGGTCATCCCCGATTCCCTCTGGGGGTAATCTGGTCATTTAGGGCACTTTTTGGGGCCTTATTCGTGAAAAAACAGGGTCCAGGAAAAGTGCCCTAAATTCTAGCTACAAACGCATACTTTTTTTCCATTATCGGCGAAAGGCGGCCATCTCTCCTCGGCTGATAACCACGCCCAAGTTCCACCTTCACCACGCCTCCGACACACCCCTTTATTTGTCCTTTAAAAATCTTCAATGCTTTATTTAAAGTCGAGCACTTATCTGTTGCCCGACGGCGGCCACACCCGTTTCACTTGATCGACTTCTTCAGGGGCTCTGCATCGACATTTCATACACAAAGGATAGCATTGATCAATTAGTGATTACATTGTATCCTGTAGGCAGTTGGCTCAAAAAAGCTTAAAAAATGAAATAAAATAAAACAGGATACAATGTAAAAAATAATAATAATAAAAAAAAGAAGTGTATATTGTCATAGAGATTTGCTGGACTCTTCATAATAGTTTTTGGATAACCATGGGTTTAGAGTTTCAGATTGGTTCCTCTTTTTTTGCTATTTATTTTATTTATTTATTTAATGCATTTATACCCCATATTATCCCACTAGTTGTAGGCTCAATGTGGCTTACATAAGCTGTAGTAGGACTACAGAACAAATAGTATATTTATACAGTAAAAACAGTAAAATATTAACAAAGTTGGCATTATATTAAACAACAGGATAGAAAAGAAAATATAAGGTTTTAGTGCCTCTGAATTATTTGAAACCAAAGAAGTTGATCTGATTATGTTGCATCTAGAGAATAAACCTTTGTGAACAGGATGGACTTTAATAATTTTCTAAACTTTAGATAGTTCTGAGCTGATTTTACTAATTTGGGTAAAGCATTCCACCGTTGAGTTCCCAGGAAAGGGAAAGTTGGAGGCATATGTAGATTTGTATTTGAGGCCAATACAATCCGGATAGTGTAGATTTAAATAAGATCGAGAGGAACTGGATCTGTTTCTGGGTGGTAGGTCAACCAAATCTAGCATATATTTGGGAACTACGCCATAGATAATCTTATGAATCAAGGCGCAGACGTTGAAGGCAATTCGCTCTTTGATGGGAAGCCAGTGTAATTTTTCACGAAGGGGCTTGGCAGATTCAAATTTAGATTTTCCGAAAATCCATCTCGCCACTGTATTTTGGGCCACCGATTCTACACATGGCGTATAAAATTAACGTGTGTTAGGCAATTATGCCTAAGCATATTCTAAATACACGCGGTATTTAGAATATGCTTAGGAGTAGTTCATGCGACTAAATCTATGCATGCCCATTTATACCAATGAAAAGATGGCGTAAATCCCTGCTCGTAGATTTATTTATTTATTTATTCTAGTTGTTACATTTGTATCCCACATTTTCCCACCTATTTGCAGGCTCAATGTGGCTTAAGTGCACTGGCCCATATTTTATAACAACGCACATAGATTTTGGTATGCCCATGAAACGCACATTTCCACGCCCCTAAGCATGCTCCTTTTTGCTTGTGTGTTTTAGAATTTGGGCGCAGTACATTACAGAATACGCTTAGCAATGTAGGTGCATCAATTCTAATTTTTGCTAAATAGTGTTCGCTATTGCTTGCTAAGAGCTGTTAACAATGCTTAACAACTTGTTAAAACAATTCATCTACATGCGTAGTTATAGAATACTCCTAGATTTATGTGCAGAACTGCGTGTAACTCTAGGCACGCTTTATAGAATCCGGGGGTTAACGAATAGTTAATGCTGTTAAAAAGGGCTAACACGCAACCACATTAAGGGGCTTCGCAGCGTGTGTTAAAATCACGTGTTACCGAATTTTTCATGGACGGAGTGTGGATGTGGAAGCATTAGCCAGCTAGCAAGTTACACTTACTGCATGCTAAGGGGCACTTTTACTAAGCCGTGGTAGGCTCTGTGCAAGTGCAGCGCATGCCCAAATGAGACTACCGCTATACCAGCACACCAGTGGCATAGTCACAGGTGGGCCTGGGTGGGCCAGGGCCCACCCACTTAGGGCTCAGGCCCACCCAACAGTAGCACACATTTAGTGGTAGCTGGTGGAGATCCCAAGCTCTACCAGCTGAAGACTTCCCCCTGATGGTAAGAAAAACGTTACTCTCCACGCTGCCGGCACCTGCACATGCTCAGTTTTCAGCGCATGCCTGCTGCAGACTGCCAAGGTGGAAAGAAGTGTTTTCTCACCAGCTTAGATATTTTTTTTGGTTTGGGGGGGGGGGGGGGAGAACACTTGGTGCCCACCCAGTTCTTGCCTAGGCCCACCCAAAATCTATTTTCTGGCTACACCCCTGCAGTGCACCCTTCTGGTGGTAATTTCAGATTTGTCTTGCGCCACTTGGATAAATCATTTATTTCTTCCTACATGCACCGGTTCCTTCAGTAATTGGCACTCGGTGCACACTGACTGGTCACCTTGCATGTAGTGCTTGAGCCTTTACTGCTAGATCAGTGGGTGGCGTTAAGGGCTCAGGCCGGTTTTGGATGCGAGCTGGTTTTCCTTTTCCCAGGCCCTTTTCCGATCCCTTTTTTGTAGACATGGTAAAAACTGGCTCAGCACACACCCAA